>NW_027315945.1:3284057-3421557 GCF_026437365.1 Eucyclogobius newberryi | reverse complement strand
CATCCCCTGCATCATCCGTCCCTCTTCATCCCCTGCATCATCCGTCCCTCTTCATCCCCTGCATCATCCGTCCCTCTTCATCCCCTGTATCATCTGTCCCTCTTCATCCCCTGCATCATCCGTCCCTCTTCATCCCCTGTATCATCCGTCCCTCTTCATCCCCTGCTGGAGCTGGATTTTTCTTTGTGGATAAGAAGGACAAATCCCTCGGACCCTGATCGATTACCGCGGTCTGAATGACATCACCATTAAGAACAGGTACCCCCTCCCACTCATCTCTTCTGCATTTGAACTGTTGCAAGGCGCTTCTGTGTTTACCAAGCTTGATCTCAGGAACGCCTATCACCTTGTTCGGATCCGGTAGGGGGAAGACGATATCCTCATCTTCTCTAAATCTGAACAGGAACATTTGCAGCACGTCCACAGTGTTCTCCAGAGGCTCCTAGACAACCAGCTGTTCGTGAAGGCAGAGAAGTCTTGAGTTCCATGTCACTGAGGTGTTGTTCCTGGGATACATCATTTCGGTCGGACGTATCCACATGGATCCCACCAAGGTTAAAGCGGTGGTGGATCAGTTCCCACCACTCATCACTCAGAGGAAGCTTCAGCAGTTTCTTGGGTTTGCCCATTTCTATCGTAGGTTTATCCGTAACTATAGTTCTGTGCAGCTCCCCTGACAGCCCTCACCTCCCAGAAGGTTGCCTTCCAATGGTCTCCTGCTGCAGAAAGGAGTTCAAATCACGGTTCTCTTGTGCTCCCATTCACATTGTTCCAGATCGTGATCACCAGTTTGTTGTGGAAGTGGATGCGTCAGACTCCGGGGTGGGGACAGTCCTGTCTAAGCGGTCAGCAGTGTGAGTTTGTGTGTGTGTGTGTGTGTGTGTGTGCACAGACCGTCAGGCCCTGGAGGAGCCCTCTAAGCTGGAGGCTCTGAAGGTGTACTCGCGCAGACGCAGACCCAGCATGCCCCTCATGTTCCCTAAAGCTCTCATGAAGATCACTGACCTACGAACCATCAGCACCAAAGGTCTGAGCTCACACTTGAACTGCTGTTGTCAGAGTCAGATCCAGCCATGTTAAGAATGTCTCTCCCCGCTCTCTCATCTGTTTTACATAGAAGCATGAACCCTGGTGACCAGTCCAAAACTATTATAGGCAAGGTCCACTTTGGTCCTGTTTAGACCGCGGTTATTTTATCACTTGGTTTACGGATCCGCCACACACACATTATTGATTTCTACAATATAAATAAAATAAATTATCAAATTACTGCCGACAACGCAAAATAGCATTAAATTAAATCTAAAAAGCGGTATTAGGTCAAAAGATAAAAGCGCGTGAAGCAATTTTTCGTCAAAATCCTGCTGGAGTCATTTATTTTGGAAAGCATTGTTGTGACGGAGCGGCGCCGTCCAGTGCGCGGCCCCGTTGCCCTGTCTGCTCCGCGCAGTGCCAAATCCTTTAATCGCACATTTTAAACCTGTTAACCACATTTTCTCCAGTGCGTTTTGCCGTGACTAAGACTGCACACTTAGAAGCGTCAGTTCTACTAATGCAAAACACGCTAAATCTACTCTTACACTCACCTGTGCGCCGCGTCTCTTCATTGTGGCTGTAGCAGTGGCTCAGGTTTTATTCATCTACAAAGCTAAAGCAGAGAAACTACAGGACAAACGGCTCATGAGGCAGGCATCTGCTGAAGGTTAGACTGACTTTTACTTTCAATAAAGATCAGAGTAATTTGAAAATAATCATTTATAAGTTGTCAATGTTCAACTAGTTCAGTCAGCAGAGCATGAGTCTGAGGACATCAGGGGTGTGGTTTCGAGCTCTGTCTGTAACTGTCTGTTACTGTCTGTAACTGTCTGTAACTGTCTGTAACTGTCTGTAACTGTCTGTAACTGTCTGTAACTGTCTGTTACTGTCTGTAACTGTCTGTAACTGTCTGTAACTGTCTGTTACTGTCTGTAACTGTCTGTAACTGTCTGTTACTGTCTGTAACTGTCTGTAACTGTCTGTAACTGTCTGTTACTGTCTGTAACTGTCTGTAACTGTCTGTTACTGTCTGTAACTGTCTGTAACTGTCTGTTACTGTCTGTAACTGTCTGTAACTGTCTGTTACTGTCTGTAACTGTCTGTAACTGTCTGTAACTGCACTAAAACCACATCATATTGGCCAGAATGAACCCCCTCCCTTTCTTTTTGGGCTAAGCCCCGGATGTTTAGAATGTCTGGCTCCGCCTCTGGCCACATGTACTTCGCCTGAAAAGATTGTAATACATGTGACAGGTCCTTTGGTGGCGCTGTTGAACAGAAAATATAAAATGGTCTATTAATTTTGCCTACTTTCCAGAATTTTGAACATTCTGATAAATGCATTTTAATATATTATATATAGAAAGAGATGCTTCTGTGTGTTTCAGGGCCTTTGAGTTGAATGCAGCTCGATGTTCTCACGCTGGAGCCGGACCACGTTATTGAGAAAAGTCAGTCTGGTCCAGCTCCAGGTGAAAGTAACTCCAAGATGTCTTTTACAGCCAACCAGACGCTCAATAAAAAACTGTAACAAATGATTGACTTTTAGGTCAAGCCTGGTGTTTCCAGCACCTGACCGATATGGACTTTGGGGTTCTGATATGATCCTGATATGAAGGAGGCACAACTCTTCACAAATTAGATTTATTGACTAAATAAACGAGTGACTGTAGTGAATATAATCCAGCCTGTTGTTGAAAACAGCAGTAGCAGCGTGTGTGCTAACGTTAGCTGACCAGAAGACAGACACACAACCAAACTACTGCCACACCCAGACACACAACCAAACTACTGCCACACCCAAACACACGACCAAACTACTGCCACACCCAAACACACGACCAAACTACTGCCACACCCAAACACATGACCAAACTACTGCCACACCCAAACACATGACCAAACTACTGCCACACCCAAACACATGACCAAACTACTGCCACACCCAAACACATGACCAAACTACTGCCACACCCAAACACATGACCAAACTACTGCCACACCCAAACACATGACCAAACTACTGCCACACCCAAACTCACGACCAAACTACTGCCACACCCAAACACATGACCAAACTACTGCCACACCCAAACACATGACCAAACTACTGCCACACCCAAACACATGACCAAACTACTGCCACACCCAAACACATGACCAAACTACTGCCACACCCAAACACATGACCAAACTACTGCCACACCCAAACACATGACCAAACTACTGCCACACCCAAACACATGACCAAACTACTGCCACACCCAAACACATGACCAAACTACTGCCACACCCAAACACATGACCAAACTACTGCCACACCCAAACTCACGACCAAACTACTGCCACACCCAAACACATGACCAAACTACTGCCACACCCAAACACATGACCAAACTACTGCCACACCCAAACACATGACCAAACTACTGCCACACCAAACACATGACCAAACTACTGCCACACCCAAACTCACAACCAAACTACTGCCACACCCAAACACACAACCAAACTACTGCCACACCCAAACACATGACCAAACTACTGCCACACCCAAACACATGACCAAACTACTGCCACACCCAAACACATGACCAAACTACTGCCACACCCAAACTCACAACCAAACTACTGCCACACCCAAACACACGACCAAACTACTGCCACACCCAAACACATGACCAAACTACTGCCACACCCAGACACACAACCAAACTACTGCCACACCCAAACTCACAACCAAACTACTGCCACACCCAAACACATGACCAAACTACTGCCACACCCAAACACATGACCAAACTACTGCCACACCCAAACACATGACCAAACTACTGCCACACCCAAACTCACGACCAAACTACTGCCACACCCAAACACATGACCAAACTACTGCCACACCCAAACACATGACCAAACTACTGCCACACCCAAACTCACAACCAAACTACTGCCACACCCAAACACACGACCAAACTACTGCCACACCCAAACACACGACCAAACTACTGCCACACCCAAACACACGACCAAACTACTGCCACACCCAAACACACGACCAAACTACTGCCACACCCAAACACACGACCAAACTACTGCCACACCCAAACTCACAACCAAACTACTGCCACACCCAAACACATGACCAAACTACTGCCACACCCAAACACATGACCAAACTACTGCCACACCCAGACACACAACCAAACTACTGCCACACCCAAACTCACAACCAAACTACTGCCACACCCAAACACATGACCAAACTACTGCCACACCCAAACACATGACCAAACTACTGCCACACCCAAACACATGACCAAACTACTGCCACACCCAAACACACGACCAAACTACTGCCACACCCAAACTCATGACCAAACTACTGCCACACCCAAACACATGACCAAACTACTGCCACACCCAAACACATGACCAAACTACTGCCACACCCAAACACATGACCAAACTACTGCCACACCCAAACACACGACCAAACTACTGCCACACCCAAACTCACGACCAAACTACTGCCACACCCAAACACATGACCAAACTACTGCCACACCCAGACACACAACCAAACTACTGCCACACCCAAACTCACAACCAAACTACTGCCACACCCAAACTCACGACCAAACTACTGCCACACCCAAACACACGACCAAACTACTGCCACACCCAAACACACGACCAAACTACTGCCACACCCAAACTCACGACCAAACTACTGCCACACCCAAACACACGACCAAACTACTGCCACACCCAAACACACGACCAAACTACTGCCACACCCAAACACACGACCAAACTACTGCCACACCCAAACACACGACCAAACTACTGCCACACCCAAACACACGACCAAACTACTGCCACACCCAAACACACGACCAAACTACTGCCACACCCAAACACACGACCAAACTACTGCCACACCCAAACACACGACCAAACTACTGCCACACCCAAACTCACGACCAAACTACTGCCACACCCAAACTCATGACCAAACTACTGCCACACCCAAATTCATGACCAAACTACTGCCACATCTGCCACATCTCTCTCACATCACACCTCTCGCATCACTCCTCAGACATCACACCTTTCGCACCTCACACATCACTCCTCACACATCACACCTCTTGCGCCTCACACCTCTCGCGCATCACTCCTCTCGGATTACTCCTCACACATCACTCCTCACACATCACACCTCAGGCCTCTCACGCATCACTCCTCACACATCACACTCCTCACACCTTTGCGCCTCAGTGCTTGTTCCTCACGCATCACACTTCTTGCGCCTCACTCCTCAAGCATCACACCTTCGCGCCTCACTCCTCACACATTCGCGCCTCACTCCTCACACCTTCGCGCTTCACTCCTCACACCTTCCCGCCTCACTCCTCACACCTTCGCGCCTCACACCTTCGCGCCTCACTCCTCACACCTTCGCGCCTCACACCTTCTCGCTTCACTCCTCACACCTTCCCGCCTCACTCCTCACACCTTCGCGCCTCACTCCTCACACCTTCGCGCTTCACTCCTCACACATTCCCGCCTCACTCCTCACACCTTTGCGCCTCACACCTTCGCGCCTCACTCTTCACACCTTCGCGCCTCACTCCTCACACCTTCCCGCCTCACTCCTCAAACATTTGCGCCTCACTCCTCAAACATTTGCGCCTCACTCCTCACACCTTCGTGCCTCACTCCTCACACCTTCGCGCCTCACACCTTCGCGCCTCACTCCTCACACCTTCGCGCCTCACTCCTCACACCTTCGTGCCTCACTCCTCACACCTTCCCGCCTCACTCCTCACACCTTCGCGCCTCACTCCTCACACCTTCGCGCTTCACTCCTCACACCTTCCCGCCTCACTCCTCACACCTTTGCGCCTCACACCTTCGCGCCTCACTCCTCACACCTTCGCGCCTCACTCCTCACACCTTCGCGCTTCACTCCTCACACCTTCCCGCCTCACTCCTCACACCTTTGCGCCTCACACCTTCGCGCCTCACTCCTCAAACATTTGCGCCTCACTCCTCACACCTTCGCGCCTCACTCCTCACACCCTCACTCCTCACACCTTCGCGCCTCACTCCTCACACCTTCGCGCCTCACACCTTCGCGCCTCACTCCTCACACCTTCGCGCCTCACTCCTCACACCTTCGAGCCTCACTCCTCACACCTTCGCGCTTCACTCTTCACACCTTCCCGTCTCACTCCTCACACCTTCGCGCCTGACTCCTCGCGCCTCACACCTTCGCGCCTCACTCCTCACACCTTCGCGCCTCACTCCTCACACCTTCGCGCCTCACTCCTCACACCTTCGCGCCTCACTCCTCACACATTCGCGCCTCACTCCTCACACCTTCGCGCCTCACTCCTCACACCTTCCCACCTCACTCCTCACACCTTCGCGCCTCACACCTTCTCGCTTCACTCCTCACACCTTCCCGCCTCACTCCTCACACCTTCGCGCCTCACTCCTCACACCTTTGCGCCTCACACCTTCGCGCCTCACTCCTCACACCTTCGCGCTTCACTCCTCACACCTTCCCGCCTCACTCCTAAAACATTTGCGCCTCACTCCTCACACCTTCCCGCCTCACTCCTCACACCTTTGCGCCTCACACCTTCGCGCCTCACTCCTCACACCTTCGCGCTTCACTCCTCACACCTTCCCGCCTCACTCCTCACACCTTCGCGCCTCACACCTTCGCGCCTCACTCCTCACACCTTCTCGCTTCACTCCTCACACCTTCCCGCCTCACTCCTCACACCTTCGCGCCTCACTCCTCACACCTTCGCGCTTCACTCCTCACACCTTCCCGCCTCACTCCTCACACCTTTGCGCCTCACACCTTCGCGCCTCACTCCTCACACCTTCCCGCCTCACTCCTCAAACATTTGCGCCTCACTCCTCACACCTTCGCGCCTCACTCCTCACACTCTCACTCCTCACACCTTCGCGCCTCACACCTTCGCGCCTCACACCTTCGCGCCTCACTCCTCACACCTTCGCGCCTCACTCCTCACACCTTCGAGCCTCACTCCTCACACCTTCGCGCTTCACTCTTCACACCTTCCCGTCTCACTCCTCACACCTTCGCGCCTCACTCCTCACACCTCACACCTTCGCGCCTCACTCCTCACACCTTCGCGCCTCACACATTTGCGCCTCACTCCTCACACCTTCGCGCCTCACTCCTCACACCTTCCCACCTCACTCCTCACACCTTCGCGCCTCACACCTCACACCTTCGCGCCTCACTCCTCACACCTTCGCGCCTCACTCCTCACACCCTCACTCCTCACACCTTCGCGCCTCACTCCTCACACCTTCGCGCCTCACACCTTCGCGCCTCACTCCTCACACCTTCGCGCCTCACTCCTCACACCTTCGAGCCTCACTCCTCACACCTTCTCGCCTCACTCCTCACACCTTCTCGCTTCACTCCTCACACCTTCCCACCTCACTCCTCACACCTTCTCGCTTCACTCCTCACACCTTCCCGCCTCACTCCTCACACCTTCGCGCCTCACTCCTCACACCTTCGCGCTTCACTCCTCACACATTCCCGCCTCACTCCTCACACCTTTGCGCCTCACACCTTCACGCCTCACTCTTCACACCTTCGCGCTTCACTCCTCACACCTTCCCGCCTCACTCCTCAAACATTTGCGCCTCACTCCTCAAACATTTGCGCCTCATTCCTCACACCTTCCCGCCTCACTCCTCAAACATTTGCGCCTCACTCCTCAAACATTTGCGCCTCACTCCTCACACCTTCGTGCCTCACTCCTCACACCTTCCCGCCTCACTCCTCACACCTTCGCGCCTCACTCCTCACACCTTCGCGCTTCACTCCTCACACCTTCCCGCCTCACTCCTCACACCTTTGCGCCTCACACCTTCGCGCCTCACTCCTCAAACATTTGCGCCTCACTCCTCACACCTTCGCGCCTCACTCCTCACACCCTCACTCCTCACACCTTCGCGCCTCACTCCTCACACCTTCGCGCCTCACACCTTCGCGCCTCACTCCTCACACCTTCGCGCCTCACTCCTCACACCTTCGAGCCTCACTCCTCACACCTTCGCGCTTCACTCTTCACACCTTCCCGTCTCACTCCTCACACCTTCGCGCCTCACTCCTCACACCTTCGCGCCTCACTCCTCAAACATTTGCGCCTCACTCCTCACACCTTCGCGCTTCACTCCTCACACCTTCCCGCCTCACTCCTCACACCTTTGCGCCTCACACCTTCGCGCCTCACTCCTCAAACATTTGCGCCTCACTCCTCACACCTTCGCGCCTCACTCCTCACACCCTCACTCCTCACACCTTCGCGCCTCACTCCTCACACCTTCGCGCCTCACACCTTCGCGCCTCACTCCTCACACCTTCGCGCCTCACTCCTCACACCTTCGAGCCTCACTCCTCACACCTTCGCGCTTCACTCTTCACACCTTCCCGTCTCACTCCTCACACCTTCGCGCCTCACTCCTCACACCTTTGCGCCTCACTCCTCACACATTCGCGTCTCACTCCTCACACCTTCGCGCCTGACTCCTCGCGCCTCACACCTTCGCGCCTCACTCCTCACACCTTCGCGCCTCACTCCTCACACCTTCGCGCCTCACTCCTCACACCTTTGCGCCTCACTCCTCACACATTCGCGCCTCACTCCTCACACCTTCGCGCCTCACTCCTCACACCTTCCCACCTCACTCCTCACACCTTCGCGCCTCACACCTTCTCGCTTCACTCCTCACACCTTCCCGCCTCACTCCTCACACCTTCGCGCCTCACTCCTCACACCTTTGCGCCTCACACCTTCGCGCCTCACTCCTCACACCTTCGCGCTTCACTCCTCACACCTTCCCGCCTCACTCCTAAAACATTTGCGCCTCACTCCTCACACCTTCCCGCCTCACTCCTCACACCTTTGCGCCTCACACCTTCGCGCCTCACTCCTCACACCTTCGCGCCTCACTCCTCACACCTTCGCGCCTCACTCCTCACACCTTCGCGCCTCACTCCTCACATCTTCGCGCCTCACGCATCACTCCTCACACCTTCGCGTCTCACTCTTCACACCTTCGCGCCTCACTCCTCACACCTTCACGCCTCACTCCTCACACCTTCCCACCTTCGCGCCTCACACCTTCTCGCTTCACTCCTCACACCTTCCCGCCTCACTCCTCACACCTTCGCGCCTCACTCCTCACACCTTTGCGCCTCACTCCTCACACATTCGCGCCTCACTCCTCACACCTTCGCGCCTCACTCCTCACACCTTCCCACCTCACTCCTCACACCTTCGCGCCTTACACCTTCTCGCTTCACTCCTCACACCTTCCCGCCTCACTCCTCACACCTTCGCGCCTCACTCCTCACACCTTCGCGCTTCACTCCTCACACCTTCCCGCCTCACTCCTAAAACATTTGCGCCTCACTCCTCACACCTTCCCGCCTCACTCCTCACACCTTTGCGCCTCACACCTTCGCGCCTCACTCCTCACACCTTCGCGCCTCACTCCTCACACCTTCGCGCCTCACTCCTCACACCTTCGCGCCTCACTCCTCACATCTTCGCGCCTCACGCATCACTCCTCACACCTTCGCGTCTCACTCTTCACACCTTCGCGCCTCACTCCTCACACCTTCACGCCTCACTCCTCACACCTTCCCACCTCACTCCTCACACCTTCGCGCCTCACACCTTCGCGCCTCACTCCTCACACCTTCGAGCCTCACTCCTCACACCTTCGCGCCTCACTCCTCACATCTTCGCGCCTCACTCCTCACACCTTCGCGCCTCACTCCTCACACCTTCACGCCTCACTCCTCACATCTTCGCGCCTCACTCCTCACACCTTCGCGCCTCACTCCTCACACCTTCACGCCTCACTCCTCACACCTTCGCGCCTCACTCCTCACACCTTCGCGCTTCACTCCTCACACCTTCGCGCCTCACTCCTCACACCTTCGCGCCTCACTCCTCACACCTTCGCGCCTCACTCCTCACACCTTCGTGCCTCACTCCTCACACCTTCGTGCCTCACTCCTCACACCTTCCCGCCTCACTCCTCACACCTTCCCGCCTCACTCCTCACACCTTCCCGCCTCACTCCTCACACCTTCGCGCCTCACTCCTCACACCTTCCCGCCTCACTCCTCACACCTTCCCGCCTCACTCCTCACACCTTCGCGCCTCACTCCTCACACCTTCGCGCCTCACTCCTCACACCTTCACGCCTCACTCCTCACATCTTCGCGCCTCACTCCTCACACCTTCGCGCCTCACTCCTCACATCTTCGCGCCTCACTCCTCACACCTTCGCGCTTCACTCCTCACACCTTCGCGCCTCACTCCTTCGCGCCTCACCACTCACACCTTCGCGCCTCACACCTTCGCGCCTCACTCCTCACACCTTCGCGCCTCACTCCTCACACCTTCGTGCCTCACTCCTCACACCTTCGCGCCTCACTCCTCACACCTTCGTGCCTCACTCCTCACACCTTCCCGCCTCACTCCTCACACCTTCCCGCCTCACTCCTCACACCTTCGCGCCTCACTCCTCACACCTTCACGCCTCACTCCTCACATCTTCGCGCCTCACTCCTCACACCTTCGCGCTTCACTCCTCACACCTTCGCGCCTCACTCCTTCGCGCCTCACTCCTCACACCTTCGCGCCTCACTCCTTCGCGCCTCACCACTCACACCTTAGCGCCTCACTCCTCACCCGCGCTGCTTTGCTCGCCCCTCTTCACAGGGTTCAGTTTCCTGGCTCTTTGTCTATAACTTTTCCAATGCTGCCCCCTGCTGGACATCCAAGTAACGTGCATGTCAATGTCACTGGTTCACAGCACTTTATTATACACTCTTCATTTGTTCATTCATGTTTTTCGCCTTCCGTCTCCTTGTAAATGATCATCAAACAGAAAACTGCTTAATTATTCAATACATTCTGAACATATATGTTGTATATTTGTGTATGTATCACATGCATGTTGTCTGTTCTGTATGCACCTATAATGAGAGCATATTTCAGTTGAAAGTACATTGTCCTGCAGTTGTACTCTGAAGTCACCTGGGACAGTCGTAGTAGCCGTTTTCAACCAGCAGCTCTTCAATGAAGCCCTGAAACAAGAGCCATGTTTCATTCGTTGCTTTTTTCAGCCTCTTAAGTGTGTTTCACTGTAACTGACCTGCAGCTGTTCATATGTGACTCCATCTGCTGCAAGAAGCACAGGACAAGGACATGAGGAGCTTCACATGGACATGACCCTCATCAACACATTCATCATATCCTGAGGTTAACCTCCTCTGCATCCCTCTCATCCTCTCTACCCTCTCCTCATATCTACCACCACCTCCCCTTCTCCTCCTCTGCATCCCCCTCATCCTCTCTACCCTCTCCTCATATCTACCACCACCTCCCCTTCTCCTCCTCTGCATCCCCCTCATCCTCTCTACCCTCTCCTCACATCTACCACCACCTCCCCTTCTCCTCCTCTGCATCCCCCTCATCCTCTCTACCCTCTCCTCATATCTACCACCACCTCCCCTTCTCCTCCTCTGCACCCCCCTCATCCTCTCTACCCTCTCCTCATATCTACCACCACCTCCCCTTCTCCTCCTCTGCACCCCTCTCATCCTCTCTACCCTCTCCTCATATCTACCACCACCTCCCCTTCTCCTCCTCTGCATCCCCCTCATCCTCTCTACCCTCTCCTCATATCTACCACCACCTCCCCTTCTCCTCCTCTGCACCCCCCTCATCCTCTCTACCCTCTCCTCATATCTACCACCACCTCCCCTTCTCCTCCTCTGCATCCCTCTCATCCTCTCTACCCTCTCCTCATATCTACCACCACCTCCTCTTCTCCTCCTCTGCATCCCCCTCATCCTCTCTACCCTCTCCTCACATCTACCACCACCTCCCCTTCTCCTCCTCTGCATCCCCTCATCCTCTCTACCCTCTCCTCACATCTACCACCACCTCCCCTTCTCCTCCTCTGCATCCCCCTCATCCTCTCTACCCTCTCCTCATATCTACTGCCACCTCCCCTTCTCCTCCTCTGCATCCCCCTCATCCTCTCTACCCTCTCTTCACATCTACTACCGCCTCCCCTTCTCCTCCTCTGCATCCCGAGGTCAACTTTGTTGTAGAGCTACGAAATTCGGGACACGCATTCCTCTCGTGAGGACAAACAAAAAATATTGTTGTGGCCACGCCCCCAGACTTACCCTATGGCCGCCATCTTCCTTTGAACATGAAAACACGCTGAGTCAGCTATTTTGTTCACATCAAACTTTGACGAACTCCTCCTAGGGCTTTTTGCCCTCCGACTTCAAAATCGGCGTACGTCCTCTGGACAAGTGGGGCATCTAAAGTTATCCAAATTTTTGGTATTCCTTTTACGGTCTGTGTGCGGCGCAGCCGCAAAGTTGGACAACTTATTTTGGAATATTGCATATCTAAAAATTGCTCCCATTTGATCAAAACCAGTCCGATTAGGACCAAATTTGAATCAGTTGTTCAACTTTCAAGTTTGGACCAGTTTAGGCTGACAAAATTGAAATGACCACATACAGAAATACAGAATGACCATTAAATTAACATTGAAGGTCAAAAATTTGTTTTACCAAAATGTTCTAAACTTTACCCAAAATTCTATTTTGGCGTCCCGATCAAAAAAGCCAATCAGACAAATGCCTTAATTTTTACGGCGTAGTCGTAGCGATGACTGAAACCTCCCATGTTATCCCTATGGGAAAATCGCCAAATCTCTCGAATATCCACATTTTTCTGTTTCACACTTTAACGAACTCCTCCTAGTGCGTTTTGCCCACCGACCTCAAAATCGGTGTACGTCTAGACAAGTGGGGCATCTAAAGTTATTAAAAGTTTAAGGATAACATTTACGGTTTCTGTGCGACGGAGCCGCAAACTTTACCCAGAATTTGGACTATTTGGCCTCCAGAGTGGCCTATAAACAATAGTGTTTTTCCAAATGACATAACATTTTGCACACAATTCTTATTTGCCATCCCCAAAATAAAAGTATGAGAGCCAAATTCATATTTTGTACAGCGTAGCCGTAGCGATGACAGAAACATCCCATGTTATTCCTATGGGGAAACCGCAAAAGCTCTAAAATGACCACATTTTTACGCTTCACACTTTAACAAACTCCTCCTAAGGCAATATCCCAATCAAGCTCATATTTGGGGAAAATCATCTACACAAGCGGGGCATCAAAAGTTAGTCATATTTTGATTTTAAGTGGTACGGTCTCTGTGCCGTGGAGCTGCAAATATACTGGGAAAACGCCAAATCTTTGAACTGTTCAAATTTATGCTTCACACTTTAACAAACTCCTCCTAGGGCGATTGCCCGATCAAGCCCATATTTGGGGAAAATCATCTTCACAAACGGGGCATCAAAAGTTAGTCATATTTTGATTTTAAGTGGTACGGTCTCTTTGCCGTGGAGCTGCAAATATCCTGTCACAAATGGGAAAAACGCCAAATCTTTGAAATGTTCACATTTACGCTTCACACTTTAACAAACTCCTCCGTGGGCAATAGCCCGATCAAGCTTTACTTTGGGAAATATCATCTACACAAGCGCGGCATCAAAAGTTATCCATATTTATATTCCAAGTGCTACGGTCTCTGTTCGGCGGAGCAGCAAATTTGACTGACACTTGTGTTCATTTGCACTGGATTGGCCATGTCCAATGTGTCGCCGTCTGTCAAGTTCTTTTTTAATTCAACACAATAAGGGCGCCATCTTTATCAAGTCGAAAGCGCAGAGTCGGAAGGCCGGCGGCCCGCGAGGGCCGTTGGATGCCGCTTGCGGCTTTAATTCCACTTGAAACGCAGGTAAAACAGAATTCTAATGTTAAAAAAATGTATTTACTTGGTAAGTTTGACGACAGTTTAGTATAAAACATATACCAGATCCAATTTTCAAAATAGAATGAATATTATTTTGTGTCTGAGGCCCTTTAAAGTGTAGATATGTTCAAATTTGAATTTTAAAAAAGGCACTGGTTTGGAAAAATGACCCATGAACAAATGTGTCATCATACAGTATTATCAAAATATTCATTTCATGTTACAATATTTATCGTGATATTCTGTAGAACAGAATTGTACAAATGACACATTTACCTCATAATGCATCTAACATTCTCCAAAGCCAGTGCATTTCATAAAGAGAGGTTCAAACGCGGCGTAGGGGCTTTGCACAGAAGTGAAATATATGAGGCAAAACTGTTCCTGTGCACTCTAGCTTTAGCCACGCCCCTCACACTCACATGAAATTATTCTTGGCTGTAATACCAAAAAGCTTCCCCCAAACATGGCATCAGAGCTCTGTACCTGTTGAGTCTGTGTCCGGCTGCTGCACCAGAGTCCAGTCCGGGACCAAACCCAACTCCATCACTTCTGAGGACGTCTGGAGGAGCTGCAACAGTTTCACACTTCAACATGTTCCACTCAAATCACAGTGTACTTGACAGTGGTGGTGAAGGTGTACCTTGAAGAGTTCCCCTTTGAGCTTGTATGGATCACTGTGTGCGTTGAACAGAGACTTCTTAAACCTCTCCACCAGGTGGCGCTTGGAGTCATGATGAGGAGAAGGAGGAAGCTGCAGAAGAAAGGATCACAAACCACCACATTCGTTTCAGAGAACAGTGTGCAGGAGCATGTGCACAGGGTTTAGTTCATATAACTCCATGCTGATTCTCAATATACAAAACATAAAATAACAGTGTGATTTCAGGTTCTGTTCTTGAGACGTGAAGTACTGTCACCTCAGACAGGTACATGTGTGGCTTAAATCAGACTGTGGTGCCAAGCAAATTCCATTTTACTAGCAAGGACTACGTCAGAAAATGCAATATAAAGGAATATTTATTGATAATAGTGACGTTGACGATGATGATGATGGATGGGAGTTGGCTGGGTAGAGACTCAGGATGGGGGCTCTGTCTCGGGTAATAAGCCCAGCCGATTCAGAACCCCCCCTCCGTAGATGGTGATGTGTTAAGGTGAAGATGATAGAGACATGAGGTGGGAGGGCGGGGTCGAGAGAGCTGAGACAACAAGAGATGCTGAGATTGGCCAGAATCAGAATCAGAATCAGAAAAGGGTTTATTGCCATTTGTCGATGAACAAAAATTCACAAACATAGGAACTTGTCCTGGTGATTCGGTGCAGCAGACAACAAAACTTTGAACACTTTATACAAAAATGGCATGATATGTACATTCTAAAATGAAATATTAAATATAAAGTTATGTTGTGCAATAGAAGTGAACAGTGCGATGGAAGTGTTCATGAGTCCAACGACAGACGGAAAAAAACTGTTCTTATGACGGGAGGTTCTGGTCCGGATGGACCGTGGCCTCCTGCCTGAGGGGAGTGGCCTCCTGCCTGAGGGGAGTGGCCTCCTGCCTGAGGGGAGCGACCTCCTGCCTGAGGGGAGCGGCCTCCTGCCTGAGGGGAGCGGCCTCCTGCCTGAGGGGAGCGGCCTCCTGCCTGAGGGGAGTGGCTCCTGCCTGAGGGGAGTGACCTCCTGCCTGAGGGGAGCGGCCTCCTGCCTGAGGGGAGTGGCCTCCTGCCTGAGGGGAGTGGCCTCCTGCCTGAGGGGAGCGACCTCCTGCCTGAGGGGAGCGGCCTCCTGCCTGAGGGGAGTGACCTCCTGCCTGAGGGGAGCGGCCTCCTGCCTGAGGGGAGCGACCTCCTGCCTGAGGGGAGCGGCCTCCTGCCTGAGGGGAGTGGCCTCCTGCCTGAGGGGAGCGACCTCCTGCCTGAGGGGAGCGACCTCCTGCCTGAGGGGAGCGGCCTCCTGCCAGAGGGGAGCAACCTCCTGCCTGAGGGGAGCGACCTCCTGCCTGAGGGGAGCGGCCTCCTGCCAGAGGGGAGCGGCCTCCTGCCTGAGGGGAGCGACCTCCTGCCTGAGGGGAGCGGCCTCCTGCCAGAGGGGAGCGGCCTCCTGCCTGAGGGGAGCGACCTCCTGCCTGAGGGGAGCGGCCTCCTGCCTGAGGGGAGCGGCCTCCTGCCTGAGGGGAGTGACCTCCTGCCTGAGGGGAGCGGCCTCCTGCCTGAGGGGAGTGACCTCCTGCCTGAGGGGAGTGACCTCCTGCCTGAGGGGAGTGACCTCCTGCCTGAGGGGAGTGGTTAAAGAGTGGAGGCGTGGTTGCTGGAGGAGTAGGAGGTTGAGGTGTGGTCCAGCTCCTGAACCTCAGTCACGTAATTCCATACGTGGACAATTTTGCTGCTTTTTTCAGAAGACTTGAACTGTTTAATCGTTAATTCATTCAAATACGTTTGGACCTCGTCTTCTCTCTTTCAACATGGACCTGGCTCTTGCGTTCAGCGCCTGATGACAGGTCCAAGGAGACAGGTGAAAACACTCCATCAGAAGAGTTCTAGAGGAGTGTGGCAGCAGTGGCTCTTGTGCCACCTGTCATTGTGTCCTTAGGCAACACACTTCCCCCCACTGCCCAGTGTGAGACAGGTGAGTGTTGGTGGTGGGAGGGGCTTCCATCAGCCTGCCCCAGGGCAGCTGTGGCTCCCTCCGAGTGCGGAGTGAATAATGCACTGTAAAGCGTATGTATATGTTCAGGATTAGGGAAAGGGTCAACTTCATCCAGAAATCACACTCAGGACCTTCTTACTGTGAGGCAGGAAGATTAAGCACCATGTCACTGTGCCTAGAATCATGATATTTTAACAGTGAGCTGGAGACAGGTCAGATAACTGTGTCAGTGTCAGGTCTTGACCTGGTCTTCTCTCTCAGCACAAATAAACAGGAGTGAAGTCATTTCTCACAATAGCCTCAGATAATGGTAAAATTATTCAATACAAAATATGTGATTATTGTCATTTCAAATGACTTTAAGACATGAGATTAATATGGCATTTTTTTGACCCAATCCAAAACAAATAAATAAAAAAAATAAGCACCGTTTTATTTATTTTATTTTGTTTATTTTTATTCCATTGATTTCAGTGTGTTTGTTTGATTTAATTTTCTATTTGATTTTGTTTTTATATCTTATTTTATTACTTTTATCCTATTTTTGCCTGTCTTTTACCTGCTGTGAAGCACTTTGGAACCCTCTGGTTGTATAAATCGTGCTATAGAAATAAAGTGGATTGGATTGAAGCTTTGATATTTTTTTCAAAAAGAGTAAATCTCTTGTAGATTGTTTATAGGCTCCGCCCAACATCTGAGATGATGCCATTCAATCAATGCCAGTCGTTCATTCAGTCTTTGTGCTGCTTGTACCTGTGTTATGAATATGAGTTTGTGGAGTTGGCGCAGGAGTCTGTTGACAGGGTCGTCGATCTGCCTGAGTCTGCTCTGGGAGACGCACAGAGCGGTCGAGCCTGCACACAAAACACACACAAAACACACAAAACTCAACTCACACTTTAGACACTGCAGGAACAAAGGAGCTACAGGACAGAAAAAGTAAGCTCTAGAATTCATGTCTACACTTCAACTACTTTCAAGGAATTTCGGACAGATATTTGCTTTCTTTCGTTCAAGAAAAAAACATCTGTTCATGGATATATTTTGAGTTATTCTGTGGATTTTTCATGAAATGTAAAAAGAATATATGTTGGTATGGTTGGTATGTTGAAACCAGTCATTGATACAATAAAAGTAGTAAATACAATTCAGATACTGACTAAATACTTGTGATGGTAGATTGCTACCAAATATCAATATATTGATACTAAAGGAGATATTGAAAAAAAATGTAGACACCCTTAGTTCCCATCCTGTACATGTAAACAAATACAAACTAAATATCATGTGTTATTGGGGTATAATTGGCTTTTAAATATACATTTTGTACCTTAGCTTTTGGTCTTATTTTTTTAAATAATGTATATGTCTTGAAAACATACTATAGCTCGATTTCCAGAGCAATAATTAGGCATTGGAACAATGATAATGATAACAATGATAAAGGATAAAGGAAGCCATTAAGCAACGTGACAGCTATGCTAATAGCCATGTGTTCACAGTAAATTTGGCCAGTGAAACGCTCAGAACAAGTCTGGTGATGAATTATGGACTCAAGCAGAAGATGTCCGGCTCTTTTTTTTTTTTTTATGTAAAAAAGGCAGTATACTCACATACAAAAACATTTAAGGCTGCCAAATATAAAAATAAGTGTTGGGTTTTCCCAGGATAGTCTTGGGGTCAATGCCAGCTATGTTGGCAGCATAGACTACGTGAGGGAGTGGACAGTGTTAGCCCGCTAGCCGCTTCGCCTCTCTCTCTGTAACTACCGCTGTCACTCACACTCTGGCCTTAAAATGTCCATCTTAAAAAGCTCTAAATGATCCTGGTGTTTTTACTTCACTATCGTCTTTGTAAATAAAGTTAGGACCAAGTTCCTGGTTTCTCTGACATCCTGTTCAGGTTACGTTAGCAACAGGTTTGATCAGCAGCTAGCACGGCTTGTTTGTAAGCGGCAGAAACCAGGGGCAAGGGCAGTAAGGGGCGTGTACCTTCTACAATCTTGCTCCTGATTGGCTTGGCGGTTGCCATGAAACCCGCACTGGGTTTTCAGAATAACCTTGTCATTAACTGTGTTTCCACCCTCACAGGCCTCAAACATAAATAATATTGCCTTTGTAACAGAGAGCTAAAACCTACTGGACATGTGACTGAGAGTGATGCTCAGTACAAACATGAGAACAAGTCATTGGCCCATTTTTTAGAGGCAATAATTTACTCCAAATGAGCCGAATTCAGCATTGCCACTGCTGTTTATAAAGGCATCAGACTAAACTGTGTGTGAATATTCCTGTCTGAGTGAGATAAGTATCGGATCGCAGTATCGGAGACAAGAAATTATAAAAAATTGGATCGAGCGCCAAAAATACGATGTTGTGTGAACCGTGATGTCTTGTGATTTGGGGTTAGTTCAAATTATATTGCAGCAAGTGAATCAAGGTGAACATGGTATTGGACAGAGGCCGTCACTAGTGGACAGGAAAACTAAAGCCTGAAACTGACAACTGTTTTATGTTGCTTCTAAAATGATTCAGCAGAAATGTGGATGGTCAGGTGTTTGTGCTCGTAGCTCTGTGAAGAAAAGACTGGCTGACATAAAGACTGGCTGAAAGCTTGTTGGGTGTAGAATGTCTTTCTGGATTCATTATTTGTCGTTGATTTCGTGCTAATGGTGGTTTTCAGATTCTAGAATGGTATGATGTCATACTCCCACATGGGGGGCAATAGGGAACCCCTATTGATTACATTGCGGTGAAATATCTAAAAGGTAAATTTGAATTTTTGGCCAGTAGAATGTTGTGATGTCATCTGAAACCCAACAAAATGCAATGAATGACCACAACCAGGTGGTCAGTCAGTGGTCTCTTAATTCTTGCTGCAGTGTTTGACTCTAGTGAAGAACTTATAGCCAAATATTACTTATTTAGGGCAGATAACTTTTAGTTTTGATACAATTTGAATATCACTCTCCGTAATCCCACTGACAACAAACGCCCGCTGCTGCTGCACACACACATGACCGGAGACACGGGGGAGGCGGGACATGTGGCAGATAAACCAATGAGAGCTGCGCTGTGCGTGCGGTGCGGCAGAGGAAAATCCCCCCTCAAATCATCTGATATAGATTTATTTACTTCATTGGCAAAATACTGACCACAGAATTCCCCAGAGGAACCGTTGGGTTTGATGGCTAACAGTTCCTCTTCTTCATCTGAGCCATCACCTGAAGCACACAAAAACCCTCACAGAACTTTCATCTTCACACAAAATAACTACAAATTCCCTCTGAGTAGGATTATGCTCACGTGGAGTAGAGGAATCCATCTGCAGTGAGGATTTATCCTGCAACCAACACAGTACATGTCACTTTCCACTACGTACAAGAACTATGTTCTCTTTTTAAGTTTCTCACCTCTGTAGGAGCTGAGTGGACCATGGCCTGGTTCCTTTCCAAGAAGTAGCGGTGTGCCCTATTCCTGTCCCTCTGAGCCTTGTGCTCCAGTGCATTGTGGGAAGTGTGGAGGCGGTCCATGGCTCTCATCACAAGCTCAGAGATGCTGGAGCTGACCTGTACGATGTCCGGACGCTGCTCTGGAGACGGGCTCAACAACCTGCACAAGAAGCACCAGGAAGTATCTGTGGCTGCCCACAAGTCCGAAGGTTCACTAGTCCGAAGGTTCACAAGTCCGAAGGTTCACTAGTCCGAAGGTTCACAAGTCCGAAGGTTCACTAGTCCGAAGGTTCACAAGTCCGAAGGTTCACTAGTCCGAAGGTTCACAAGTCCGAAGGTTCACAAGTCCGAAGGTTCACTAGTCCGAAGGTTCACTAGTCCGAAGGTTCACTAGTCTGAAGGTTCACAAGTCCGAAGGTTCACTAGTACGAAGGTTCACAAGTCCGAAGGTTCACTATTCCGAAGGTTCACAAGTCCGAAGGTTCACAAGTCCGAAGGTTCACTAGTCCGAAGGTTCACTAGTCCGAAGGTTCACAAGTCCGAAGGTTCACAAGTCCGAAGGTTCACTAGTCCGAAGGTTCACTAGTCCGAAGGTTCACAAGTCCGAAGGTTCACAAGTCCGAAGGTTCACTATTCCGAAGGTTCACAAGTCCGAAGGTTCACAAGTCCGAAGGTTCACTATTCCGAAGGTTCACAAGTCCGAAGGTTCACAAGTCCGAAGGTTCACTAGTCCGAAGGTTCACAAGTCTGAAGGTTCACAAGTCCGAAGGTTCACTAGTCCGAAGGTTCACTAGTCCGAAGGTTCACTAGTCCGAAGGTTCACTAGTACGAAGGTTCACAAGTCCGAAGGTTCACTATTCCGAAGGTTCACAAGTCCGAAGGTTCACTAGTCCGAAGGTTCACTAGTCCGAAGGTTCACAAGTCCGAAGGTTCACTAGTCCGAAGGTTCACTAGTCCGAAGGTTCACTAGTCCGAAGGTTCACAAGTCCGAAGGTTCACTAGTCCGAAGGTTCACTAGTCCGAAGGTTCACAAGTCCGAAGGTTCACTAGTCCGAAGGTTCACAAGTCCGAAGGTTCACTAGTCCGAAGGTTCACAAGTCAGAAGGTTCACTAGTCCGAAGGTTCACTAGTCCGAAAGTTAACAAGTCCGAAGGTTAACAAGTCCGAAGGTTCACAAGTCCGAAGGTTCACAAGTCCGAAGGTTCACAAGTCCGAAGGTTCACTAGTCCGAAGGTTCACAAGTCCGAAGGTTCACTAGTCCGAAGGTTCACTAGTCCGAAGGTTCACTAGTCCCAAGATTCACTAGTCCGAAGGTTCACACGTCCGAAGGTTCACAAGTCCAAAGGTTCACATGTCCGAAGGTTCACTAGTCCGAAGGTTCACACATCCGAAGGTTCACTAGTCTGAAGGTTCACTAGTCTGAAGGTTCACTAGTCCGAAGGTTCACACGTCTGAAGGTTCACAAGTCCAAAGGTTCACTAGTCCGAAGGTTCACACGTCCAAAGGTTCACTAGTCCGAAGGTTCACTAGTCCGAAGGTTCACACGTACGAAGGTTCACTAGTCCGAAGGTTCACACGTCCAAAGGTTTACACGTCCAAAGGTTCACTAGTCCGAAGGTTCACAAGTCCGAAGGTTCACAAGTCCGAAGGTTCACAAGTCCGAAGGTTCACTATTCCGAAGGTTCACAAGTCCGAAGGTTCACAAGTCCGAAGGTTCACAAGTCCGAAGGTTCACTATTCCGAAGGTTCACAAGTCTGAAGGTTCACAAGTCCGAAGGTTCACAAGTCCGAAGGTTCACTAGTCCGAAGGTTCACTAGTCCGAAGGTTCACAAGTCCGAAGGTTCACTAGTCCGAAGGTTCACAAGTCCGAAGGTTCACAAGTCCGAAGGTTCACAAGTCCGAAGGTTCACTAGTCCGAAGGTTCACTAGTCCGAAGGTTCACAAGTCCGAAGGTTCACTAGTACGAAGGTTCACTAGTACGAAGGTTCACTAGTCCGAAGGTTCGGGGTTAGGGAATTCATTATTTAATCAAACATACCTCTATAACCAGTAATTCTATTCAATTCAACTGTCCCAAAAAATATATCAAAACATGTTTCATGTGTTAAATATTGAAAGTTATTACCATCTGATCATGTGGATGACTCTGTCTGAGTATTGTCCACTCTCCACAGGTTCATACTTGGCCTCAACAATCTGCACAAAACACACACTTAAATGACAAAATAAATGGATACATGAATGAAATTGTTTATGAATGATAAAATTATAGACATTAGCCAGTGTGTTGTGTAGTGTAAATGTGGATATGTCCAGGGCTGTAGTCAAAGAATGCGTAAGACATGTCCAGAGCCTAGATTAGTGGGCTGGGTGGGACAGTAGCTGCTGTGGTAAACATTTGGCGTAGTTGGACATCCGTTAGTGAATATTCTGACCTTATTGGCAAGAGAGAGCATGTTGGTGCTGTAGAAGGGAGGCTGCAGAGTGACCATCTGATAGAGCACACAGCCCAGAGCCCAGACATCTGCCTTCTCTCCGTACGGCTCGCTCTTCACCACCTCAGGACTGCCACACAACAATACACATGGAACACTGGCAGGACTAACGTCTTTAGAAAGGTCTTCAGTCAATTCATTAATTTAACGTTCACACAATATAAATATAACAGTAAGTCCACAGCAGTGTTGGCGCCACAGGGGTGGCAACGGCTAACTCTACAAGCTGATTGGCCTCCCTACTAGGAAGTTTGACCATCACTCCCATAGTGCATATCATGTAGGTATAAGGCTGCACACTGTGCAGGCGATACACTGCAGAAACAACGACTGTGGAATGTCTCATGGTCCTGACCCAAATGTTGTGGGACTGATGTAGCCTCAAACATGAGGCCCTCAGGCAGGAGCGGGAAGGGGGCAGGAGCGGGCAAGAGGGGGCAGGAGTGGGCAAGAGGGGGCAGGAGCGGGCAAGAGGGGGCAGGAGCGGGCAAGAGGGGGCAGGAGCGGGCAGTCCCTTCTTTCCCCATTGTCCCATGCTGTGCCCTGCTGCCTCCCATTATGCACATAACACACAGTGCATAGGCATCAAGAGCTCCAAGCAGCACTATGCAGTAGTAGCACCATGCAGTAGTAGCACTATGCAGTAGTAGCACCATGCAGTAGTAGCACTATGCAGTAGTAGCACCATGCAGTAGTAGCAGCACCATGCAGGAGCAGCAGCAGCACCATGCAGTAGCAGCACCATGCAGTAGTAGCACCATGCAGTAGTAGCACCATGCAGTAGTAGCACCATGCAGTAGTAGCACCATGCAGTATCTTCCTGCGTTGCACCAATGAAATTTCCCCATGTGGGACAATAAAGGAATATCTTATCTTATCTTATGCAGTAGTAGCAGTAGCACCATGCAGTAGTAGCACCATGCAGTAGTAGCAGTAGCACCATGCAGTAGTAGCACCATGCAGTAGTAGCAGTAGCACCATGCAGTAGTAGCACCATGCAGTAGTAGCAGTAGCACCATGCAGTAGTAGCACCATGCAGTAGTAGCACCATGCAGTAGTAGCACCATGCAGTAGTAGCACCATGCAGTAGTAGCACCATGCAGTAGTAGCACCATGCAGTAGTAGCACCATGCAGTAGCAGCAGCAGCAGCAGAAGCAGCAGAAGCAGCAGCAGAAGTAGCGTGTAATCCCGTAGTGTTAACAGATTTGTGGCTTCCTTATTTACTCATGTCTTGTTCTTCCTCTTTGGGATTAGGTGGGCCAAACTGTGATTTTAAAGCCAAGTTTTGCAGCGGCAGTGTGATGGGCGTCCTAAAACACTACTCTACTACTGCCCAGGGAATCTGTGCATTGTCGACTTGTTGGTCACATGACCATTGGACATTTTAAACAAATCAATCTACTTTATAACATATTTTAGCAGCCATAATTTCCCCTTGTTTAAACCAAAGGAATTCTTGCTGGACCGGAAGAGCGATCAATACAAAAGTGGCGATCACGTGGGAAAAGAGGGAAAAGTGGTCAATAGCATATTTTAGCGGCGAGACTTTTCCCTCGTTCTCTTCACTTAAAGGAATAATAAAGGATTTTTGGCACCAAAGCAGCATCGTTCCCAGGATAGCAGCACGTTTCCCTGGCTGCACATGCGTGGTTGATATTCCTTCAGTGAACAGTACAAAAATGACCACAGAGAATCTCGATCTCAGAAGAGACAGATATCTGCGGAGACTAGAGATGATACGCTAATAAACAACCGCACGAGTAGTAGCGAGGCTGTTGCGTGCTTCCACACAAGGTTTGATGGGCGGCGTCTTAGAAACAACAGGACGGTGGTGATGAGTGTGCGGCACATTGTGCGCATGTGCATTTTTAAAAAAGGGACTAAGGTCGAAGTCATTTTATTACTTGGTTTACGGTTCCGCCGCACTTAGATTATTGATTTCTACAATATCAACACTAATGAAATAAATTATAAAACATTTTATAAAGTACCGCCGACAACGCAAAATCGCATTAAATGAAATATAAAAAGCGGTATTAAGTCAAAAGAGCCCGTGAAGCAATTGTTCCTGCGGGAGTCTGTGACGGAGCAGCTCCGTTCCTATGCGGGGCCCCGGGAGGAGGAGCATGTGAAGACCCTTTTCCTTTTATATCGCAAATATACATTTTAAACCCTTTTACCACATTTTCTCCAGCGCGTTTTGCTGTGACTAAGACTTAGAAGCGTGAGTTCTACCAATGCAAAACACGCTGAATCTACTGTTACATTCACCTGCACACCGCGTCCCCCCCCTCTCCTCCCCCCTCCTCCCGTGGTGTATTTTGGGTAAACCCGGAAGAAAAAATCTTTTGTAAATTGAAATGATATCTATCTTTGTCCGTCTGTTCAATATATTTCATTTAAAAATCTGTAAACCAAGTAATAAAATAACTGCAGCCTGACTGTGGCTTGAGTTCTCAAATTGGAGAAAATCCTCTATTATTCCTTTAAGTGAAGGAAGTTCCCACTTGACTGGACCGAAGTGCCAATACAAGGGAAGTGCTGATCTGTAGAAAAATGAGGCAAAAGTGAAGAATGAATGACTGGAAATGCCTGATTGAACGGTCTAAAGTAGAAACTCACCAGGAGTACAGAATGGTGCCCACGACTGATGTGAGCTTGCTGTTCTCCTCTTTCTGTTTGGCCAGTCCAAAGTCAGCTGGTCGCAGAGCAGTCCATGTTAGAAAGACATTTAGGGGGTGAACACTTTGTGATTTGTGTGACTCACTGATGGTGACCCAGTCTTGGTCTCCTAACATGATGTTGTTTGGAGACAGGTCCCGGTGCACAATGCGCTTGTCCCTGTGCAGGTATCTGAGAGCCAGGCACATCTGGAATGACACATGCTGCACAAGTTTAGGTTCACATAACAGATTCTCCTAATAAGGTACATACTCTTCAGGGGTTAGAGCAGGTATTAGGCCATAGCTACAAGGAAGACCTCGTCATATCTCAGAAGCTAAGCATGTTGGGCATGGTTCGTACTTGGATGGGAGACCTGACCTACAAAGCCATAAATGACATGGACCCTCCCACCTCAAAGATGCTATAGAACCATCTCATCCAAACAGAGCTCTTCACTCTCAAAATGCTGGCCTTCTGGTGGTGCCAAGAGTCTCTAAAAGCACAGTAGGAGGTAGAGCTCCTGTCCATGTTAAAGAGGCCGACACAGTCTCTTCATTTAAGTCCAGGCTTAAAACGTTCCTCTTTCAAATGACTTATGGTCAGACCAGTTAGGAACAGAAATATAAAACTACAGTTTCAGCTCCGCTGCCCTAGGAGCAACTCTGGGGGAAGTATGACAGCTTGAGCTCTATTCTCTGATAAAGACCACTTATTATATCAAACTATATTTAATATTTAATACCAGCTCCTGTGGTGTAAAAATGTAATGTCTTTGCCTGATGCCACAGAACTTAGGTCAACATATGTGTAACATCTGGGTCACACTTATTATGACTCTGTCTGCAGACGTCCCTGGGTAAACAGACTGACAGCTGCGGATCCAAGGATGTCTCACATGAGGTAGAACATTGAGTGTGTTTCTCTGCAATATGTTTAGACTGGTTTTGTGCACATGTGGCACCTGTTGTGCCTTAACAAGCTGAACTCAATGTTTGCTCTGGTCAGATCAGGAGGGACAGAACGGCAGATGTCAGGGAGAGCTTTTTTGGCTGTGCACGGCTAAAATAAAGAACCACTTTTGAACAAGACAACTTGGTTATATTTTGCCTCATTTTCTCTGTCATTTGTTATAGAATAGTTTGGTGTCAGAAGTGGGATCCTTCGTCCGATGACTCGTCTTCGCGGGCCGTGACCGGTGTTTGGCCACCTGAAACCATAACAAGATTTCAGCCTCATTCCTCATCATTTGGGAGAGAGGACCGTCTCATTGGCCTGAGAAGACAGCGTCGGCGCTAGGATCCGAGCAAAGAGAAAAGTTGTGGTGAGTTGTCTTGTTTCAAAATGTGTAGACTAGGGTTTTTTTATGTATGTTAACTGTTAATCGACAGACAGACTATTCTGACTAGTCCGGTACCCATTTTTATTGACATTTTAAACACTAAAGGACGTGTCTGGGACTATTTTTGAGGTAGTACCCTGCACTTTAAATTTTAGTCTAAAAATAGCACCTTTAAATTTATTCAAATTGAAAGGTCTTTCTTTAGAGACATTTACAATTCTAAAACTACTATTTAGACACAATTGCATTTGAACGTTTAACTAATTTTGCTGGACACAATAGCCCATTGTGCTGGTGTCCAAACGCAGCCGCATGGCAGGTGCCTGGGGACAGGGTCAGAACACACGCTGGTTAGGTTGTCAGTCAGCATTAAGCCTTCTGTAAAGTCCAGGAAGTCCTGGCGCACCTGGACCCACTGACCAATAGCCTGGTTTTAACACTAAAGCTTTGGTCGAGTTTTGTCTGAGACAATTAGTTTAGTGAAAGCTAAATCTAGGGAGGGTGTGACGAGACGAGGTCGGTAAAGATACAAAGCGCCACACATCAGGTGGAGGCGTCGACGAGAGAGTCGTCGAAAAAGAAACATACGCTCTGCACAGACGTGTGCAGTTTGCAGAGAGCTCTGATATGGGAACCAATCAATCTAAAAGTGAAGTGTCCATCCCGGAGACACCTGTCATGTCCCGGAGACACCTGTCATGCTGGCAATGTCAAATAAATATGGGAAGGAGTGTCTGGAATGCCTGCCAACGTGGGCGAATAAGTTTGGATTTCCAACTGGAGGTTCACTGAGCACTAATCAAATTGCAAATCTGAAAGCAAAATTAGAAAAAACAAAAAAAGAGACATTAGAGGGAAATAAAACGGTGTCCACAGAGGACGTGAGAGACATGGAGAAGCACGAGAAATGGATCAAACTGTGGGAAACTGAGGCCGTAACTCGGGAAAGGAAGAAATTATGCAAACAGATGACCGGTGTGAGTGTGAAAGAGAGTGAGAGTGAGAGAGAGAGCAATCCACACACTGCACAGAGCACTGCACAGAGCACTGCACAGAGCACTGCACAGAGCACTGCACAGAGCACTGCACAGAGCACTGCACAGAGCACTGCACAGAGCACTGCACAGAGCACTGCACAGAGCACTGCACAGAGCACTGCACAGAGCACTGCACAGAGCACACAGGCTGGTGCAGGCACAAGAACACATGTGCCCCTGCATACACACGGACACCCGCACCACAACACACACGGACACTCTCACCTGAACATATGACTGTGTCAGTTCCTTCTATTTACCCAGATCTCACCTGCCGTTCTGCGGCGCGGCTGGACCCGGATTTGGACGCCTGTCCAGTCAGAACCACCATGCCCACACTCGAGGAGGAGGACATGGTGGAGGTCGTCACCCACCCCACACCAGAGAGGGCACCACCCGTACTTCAACCAGCGACACGGGCCCTGCGAAGCAACGCACCGCCAGGACCGCTTCTAACGTGTCCGATGATTGAAGTGGCCGGACCCGATGGGCAATTTTATGTGCACCGGCCCTGGTCAAAGGAGGAGGTCATGGCTGTGGTGAAATCGCTGCCCAATCCAGTCACAGATGGAAAAACCTTTGCCAAAGATTTCACCGAGTTTTGCGCCGAGTACCGTCCCTCCGGACTGGAAAGTCGTAAAATTCTGGGTTTTGCTATGACATTGAGTGACTTTGCGAAAATGAAGACAAGTATCCCGCAGAATCACCTGCATGCCGACAAACCCACATATGAGGACAATGTGGAATACACTGCTGCCATAACAACCCTGACCACTGCCATCGCCCGTGAGTTCCCGCTGGTGTATGACTTAACAGCAATTGACAGATGCGTACAAATGCCAGACGAGTCCCCGGATGAACACATACACAGGCTCACCCAGGTGTTTGACCAACAAAGTGGCATGAAGGACTTGAAAGACCAAGCAGGCGGTCCATGAGGTATTGCTCTGTCAGGCAATAATCGGAGGACTGCACAAGAACATTGTCAAAGCAATCAAGGGCTCATACGTGGGCGGCATCAAACGGCCCAAACTCCACGTACTGTCTGACCATGCGCGTCATGCATGGTCAGACAATACATAGACAGAGAGGTGCGTGCTACGTGTGTGGTAAATCTGGACATTTCTATCGAGACTGCCCACATCAGAACCTGCGACCACACAGTCCTGGACCACAGCATGGGGCCTACTTTGGGCCATTTCCAGGACAGCCACAGCAACAGGCCTGGTCAGGGCCACAGCAACAGTCTTATCAAGGACAGCAGCAGCCATATCCAGCGCCACCACAGCACCTAAACCAACAGCGGCCTGGAGGGAATTATGGGTTGGACTGACTGGACGGGGCTAAAGGGGGGTCTCAGCGCGTGGCAGAAACAGCAGCCGGGACAACACACCCAGAGCACTTGTCTCTGCAGGAGGGTAACGAGCACGATACACTTCTCACACACGCTATCTCCCATCTCGAGGCTCGAGCTGCTAAACCTAATGACATTTATCTCACAACATCTCAATCAAGTTCTAAATTTCCAGAGTTCTCTTTAATTGTTAATGGTGAAAAAATCAATTTTCTTGTGGACTCAGGAGCTACACGTTCTGTAGTCAAAAAAATCTGCACTAAAAAAAAAGTTAAGTGGTCGCTACACATATTCATTAGCGGCGTCTGGTGAGACATTAAAGGAACACTACACCTCTCCTTTAACATGCTCTGATACCTCTCCTTTAACATGCTCTGATACCTCTCCTTTAACATGCTCTGATACCTCTCCTTCAACATGCTCTGATACCTCTCCTTTAACATGCTCTGATACCTCTCCTTTAACGTGCTCTGATACCTCTCCTTTAACATGCTCTGATACCTCTCCTTCAACATGCTCTGATACCTCTCCTTTAACATGCTCTGATACCTCTCCTTCAACATGCTCTGATACCTCTCCTTTAACATGCTCTGATACCTCTCCTTTAACATGCTCTGATACCTCTCCTTTAACGTGCTCTGATACCTCTCCTTTAACATGCTCTGATACCTCTCCTTTAACATGCTCTGATACCTCTCCTTTAACATGCTCTGATACCTCTCCTTCAACATGCTCTGATACCTCTCCTTTAACATGCTCTGATACCTCTCCTTTAACATGCTCTGATACCTCTCCTTTAACATGCTCTGATACCTCTCCTTTAACATGCTCTGATACCTCTCCTTTAACATGCTCTGATAGCAGTGGTCAAAAATTCAAACATGAATTTCTATATTCTCACTCGTGTCCTGTCAATCTTCTTGGACGAGATCTCATGTGTCATTTGGGTCTTTGTCTCATCTCCACTTCAGATGGATTAAAGGTGACGACTATCAAAGAATTAAATTATGATTCAAATTTCCTTATGGAGCTCACAGCTCCCAAATCGGATTTTCACTGGAAATTGACCCCTAATTCCTCAATTGAACTGATTTCTTTAGCTCAGAACAAAGTGAAGCTGATGACACTGACTTTAGAGATGTAGGAGAGCTGCAGCTCATTCATGTTTGTCACAGACATAGAAGTGAATGATGCTGTGGTGTGAATGTGGGGAAGATGTACTGATGACTGACTTCTCTTACTGGGATGATCATTTCTCTGGCGTCTCTGTGCCACTCCCAGACTATCTCGAAAATTTAAATTTGTCTAATACAAATATGTATCTAGCATTATCAAAGCCTATTATGGCTAACTGGGGGGAAACTCAAGATTTTGTTAAAGATTTCTGTGGAGGACTGGGTTGAAATGCCTGATTCTGATGCGTTGTTTTAACATTCCACAAAGTCTTGGAGAAAGCGTTTGTCTCGAGCTTTGCAGACGTTTGTGTTTCCAAAGACATCGAGAAGAGCAACGCTGCTGAAGGAGGTTTTTTTTTCAAACATTTACATGCAGAAGGCCACAAAGCGAGCCTTTCTAAATTACAATTCGTTAAAGAGGAAGTCACCTTCTTGGGTCATGTGATATCTAAACATGGGTCATGTGATATCTAAACATGGGTCATGTGATATCTAAACATGGGTCATGTGATATCTAAACATGGTCATGTGATATCTAAACATGGTCATGTGATATCTAAACATGGGTCATGTGATATCTAAACATGGGTCATGTGATATCTAAACATGGGTCATGTGATATCTAAACATGGTCATGTGATATCTAAACATGGGTCATGTGATATCTAAACATGGGTCATGTGATATCTAAACATGGTCATGTGATATCTAAACATGGGTCATGTGATATCTAAACATGGGTCATGTGATATCTAAACATGGGTCATGTGATATCTAAACATGGGTCATGTGATATCTAAACATGGTCATGTGATATCTAAACATGGTCATGTGATATCTAAACATGGTCATGTGATATCTAAACATGGGTCATGTGATATCTAAACATGGGTCATGTGATATCTAAACATGGGTCATGTGATATCTAAACATGGGTCATGTGATATCTAAACATGGGTCATGTGATATCTAAACATGGGTCATGTGATATCTAAACATGGCAAAAGTATATCCACAAAGCGTGTTGCAACAATACAAAATATTCCAAAACCAATAACTAAGAAACAATTGATGTCATTCCTGGGAATGTGTTCATATTGTCGACAATTCATCCCAAATTATTCTGTAATGATGATTCTGTAATGATGATTCTGTAATAATTCTTTAAGTGCACTCATCCATGGTAAAGGCCTTCGGACTAATGACAAAATGACCTGGACAGATGAAGCAGACACAGCTTTCTGTGAGTTGAAAATGGCCTTACAGAAGCCTCCAACTCTGACCCGACCCAACTAGACCTTTCACACAGACTGTCCACGAACACAACGGCTGCATGACATCTGTCCACGGGGGGGGGCCCTACCACCTGTCGCTTATTTCTCTGCTAAACTGGACCCAGTTGCAGAAAATTTCTCATCTTTCTATCTCATTGTTATGTTTCCACTGACCGGACCTGAGGGAGGAGCCACACACTGAGGGAGGAGCCACACACTGAGGGAGGAGCCACACACTGAGGGAGGAGCCACACACTGAGGGAGGAGCCACACACTGAGGGAGGAGCCACACACTGAGGGAGGAGCCACACACTGAGGGAGGAGCCGCTCACTGAGGGAGGAGCCACACACTGAGGGAGGAGCCGCTCACTGAGGGAGGAGCCACACACTGAGGGAGGAGCCACACACTGAGGGAGGAGCCACACACTGAGGGAGGAGCCACACACTGAGGGAGGAGCCACACACTGAGGGAGGAGCCACACACTGAGGGAGGAGCCGCTCACTGAGGGAGGAGCCACACACTGAGGGAGGAGCCGCTCACTGAGGGAGGAGCCACACACTGAGGGAGGAGCCACACACTGAGGGAGGAGCCACACACTGAGGGAGGAGCCACACACTGAGGGAGGAGCCACACACTGAGGGAGGAGCCACACACTGAGGGAGGAGCCACTCACTAACCCTGATTTGATTCTTTTTCTAGATGGTTCTGCATCTTGGGACGCAGACACAGGACGGAAACCGAGTAGGGTTTGCAGTGTGCACTAACTGAGAGGTGCTGGGCTCAGGTCCCCTGCCCAGACACATCTGTAACCATAGTAACCATAGTAACCATAGGACTGTGACCATTTTTACTGTATGTTTTGTGTCTCATGTAGCATCCATCCCACATTCTCTCAATGCCATGCAGAGCTTTGCCACAACAGAGGAAATCTCTGTGTGGAAGAAGTCTGGGGCGTGGAAAAGGGCTGAAGTTTGGTTGGTCTGCTTATCTAAATATGTTTTCAGGCAGATGGTGCTGATTTCACATGGCCGTGACCTGCATCGAAGGGGGGAATGATAAATTGGTTCACAAAGATTTTAACATTTATGCCCAAAGGATTTGTCGATGCTTAGTCCCGGCATGTGGAGGCGTTTCCATGGAAACACGCCTCCAGCAACGCAGTGGTCAAAGCTCTGATCACAGAGTACCACGCCGGGGCATGGCGTCCTGTAAAGAATTGTATGCACTGTTGTTCTCTATTTCTGTGCAGGTGAAAACTGCTCTCCCAAAGGCAGCTGAAGCTGTCCTTCAAACCAGGGGAATGGATCCTGGTCCAAGTTCTTCTCATCGCCGACACTGCAGTGAAAGTTGCAGAACGGGGCACCTGGATTCACGCATCACACTGCAGAGCCATCTTCAGCTCACCTGTGGAGACTGTCTGTCCACCTGTGGGTCAGACACACGGGCCGACCACTGAGGACGTCGTGGGACCTTTGAGTTGCAACGATCTCAAGTGCGAGAGAGCGGGGGGCAGAGCAGGTCGTAAGGCTCGACCCGCACAACCAGAGCGGTCTGATCGGGTGCTCCGAGCACGTGGCACTTTGCCAAACCACAGCGCAGTTTAAAGCTCCACTTTCCTCTGCAGCGTTTGGTAATCACATCTACACAGACACTCTCCACTTTCCCACTTTCCTCATGGCTCCTGAGCCACACCTGGAGCCCAAGAGCTCCAACAAGATCGACAGGAGCACCGGCAGGAGCACCGACAGGAGCACCGACAGGAGCACCGGCAGGAGCACCGACAGGTCTTTGATCTGTAGAATCATGTTTCTTGTCCCGTTGTTGTTGTTGTTGTTTGCAGCTTTAACATGGTTGATACTTCATATTGCTCTGCTTAATTTGATATGTCCAAAAGAACAAAGTTTAGACCGTAACACTCGCACTCTGCAGAATCATGACTCACTTAAAGCCACAACATTTGGACAACAGGGGAAAAAGTATTATTGGCATTGTTCCCAAATCTAGGTGTGAGTTAAACTGATGTTGCCTGTAGAGACTCTTAGCTATAGATTTACTTCCTTTATCAACACAACACTGGCTACTATTGAATTACAGAGAGAAGAGCTGCACTTCGCGCAGTGGCACTTCAGAATCACATCGTCCTCGATCTGATAACAGCCTCAAAGGGCGGAGTCTGCATTTTACTGCGCCAAGCTTGTTGTACATACATTCCCTCTAACGATGAGGATGGAGGAGCAATCCAACAGGGACTCGCAAATTTGACTAAGCTCCGTGATCTCATGGAGTCAGAGACTCTGTCCCACACTCACTCTTCGTCGGTGTTCGACTGGTCTCTGTCCTCCTGGTCTCTGTCCTCCTGGTCTCTGTCCTCCTGGTCTCTGTCCTCCTGCATAACAGACTTATCAATTTTGCTATAATTATGGTAGTGATCTTAATCCTATTCTCCTGTGTGATCCCATGCTTACACAGGATGTGATCCCATGCTTACACAGGGTGTGATCCCATGCTTACACAGGGTGTGATCCCATGCTTACACAGGATGTGATCCCATGCTTACACAGGGTGTGATCCCATGCTTACACAGGGTGTGATCCCATGCTTACACAGGATGTGATCCCATGCTTACACAGGGTGTGATCCCATGCTTACACAGGGTGTGATCCCATGCTTACACAGGATGTGATCCCATGCTTACACAGGGTGTGATCCCATGCTTACACAGGGTGTGATCCCATGCTTACACAGGATGTGATCCCATGCTTACACAGGATGTGATCCCATGCTTACACAGGATGTGATCCCATGCTTACACAGGATGTGATCCCATGCTTACACAGGATGATTAGTAAGACAGTTTCTGCCCAATTTGTGTCCATTCAAAGTACAGGACCTGACACAATCACTCCACCTGGTGATTCTGATCATGTGAGTGACTCAGATGATGACTCCATCTGCAGAGGAGTCTTGTAGATTAGTTTCAGATATAACAAAAAAAAAAATTAGATTGGAACCACTTGGTTTTATTTTTTATCTATTCTTAATCATATACTTAACCTAATCACCGGAGATGAACTAATCATTGTTTGCATTTTAAATACATGTGCTAATTTTGTGGTAATGTGAGGATTGAGACACTGGTTTAAAGTCCCAGGACAAAGGTTTATACTCTGAACATGTGTTAAGTGTTTCTCCTTTGACAGTTTTGCTTCTGCTGAATTTTGATGATGTGTTTAACATTCTTTTGATTTTCAGGTTGTTGATTTACTTATATTGATTGATACATTGTTGACATTTTTTTGCTAATGATTAATAATAAACCAGGGGTTTGATTCTAATCATAAGGGGGGAATTGTGGTGTAAAAATGTCATGTCTTTGCCTGATGCCACAGAACTTAGGTCAACATGTGTAACATCTGGGTCACACTTATTATGACTCTGTCTGCAGACGTCCCTGGGTAAACAGACTGACAGCTGCGGATCCAAGGATGTCTCACATGAGGTAGAACATTGAGTGTGTTTCTCTGCAATATGTTTAGACTGGTTTTGTGCACATGTGGCACCTGTTGTGCCTTAATAAGCTGAACTCAATGTTTGCTCTGGTCAGATCAGGAGGGACAGAACGGCAAATGTCAGGGAGAGCTTTTTTGGCTGTGCACGGCTAAAATAAAGAACCACTTTTGAACAAGACAACTTGGTTATATTTTGCCTCATTTTCTCTGTCATTTGTTATAGAATAGTTTCCGCAACACTCCTCGAGTCCCTGGTGAAGCGGTCTCTACCCCGTATGGTCCTTCATCTGCCAAGAAGAACTGGTTCTCCTCCTGAAGAACTGGTTCTCCTCCTGAAGAACTGGTTCTCCTCCTCCTGAAGAACCTGGTTCTCCTCCTGAAGAACTGGTTCTCCTCCTGAAGAACCTGGTTCTCCTCCTGAAGAACCAGTTCTCCTCCTGAAGAACTGGTTCTCCTCCTGAAGAACCGGTTCACCTCCTGAAGAACTGGTTCTCCACCTGAAGAACTGGTTCTCCTCCTGAAGAACTGGTTCACCTCCTCCTGAAGAACCTGGTTCTCCTCCTGAAGAACTGGTTCTCCTCCTGAAGAACTGGTTCTCCTCCTGATGAACTGGTTCTCCTCCTGAAGAACCTGGTTCTCCTCCTGAAGAACTTGTTCTCCTCCTGATGAACTGGTTCTCCTCCTGAAGAACCTGGTTCTCCTCCTGAAGAACTGGTTCTCCTCCTGAAGAACTGGTTCTCCTCCTGAAGAACTGGTTCTCCTCCTGATGAACTGGTTCTCCTCCTGAAGAACTGGTTCTCCTCCTGAAGAACTGGTTCTCCTCCTGAAGAACTGGTTCTCCTCCTGATGAACTGGTTCTCCTCCTGAAGAACTGGTTCTCCTCCTGATGAACCGGTTCTCCTCCTGATGAACTGGTTCTCCTCCTCCTGAAGAACCTGGTTCTCCTCCTGAAGAACTGGTTCTCCTCCTGAAGAACTGGTTCTCCACTTGAAGAACTGGTTCTCCTCCTGAAGAACTGGTTCTCCTCCTGATGAACCGGTTTTCCTCCTGATGAACTGGTTCTCCTCCTCCTAAAGAACCTGGTTCTCATCCTGAAGAACCGGTTCTCCTCCTGAAGAACTGGTTCTCCTCCTCCTGAAGAACCTGGTTCTCCTCCTGAAGAACTGGTTCTCCTCCTGAAGAACTGGTTCTCCACCTGAAGAACTGGTTCTCCTCCTGAAGAACTGGTTCTCCTCCTCCTGAAGAACCTGGTTCTCCTCCTGAAGAACCTGGTTCTCCTCCTGAAGAACCAGTTCTCCTCCTGAAGAACCCGTTCTCCTCCTGAAGAACCGGTTCTCCTCCTGATTAACTGGTTCTCCTCCTCCTGTAGAACCTGGTTCTCCTCCTGAATAACTGGTTCTCCTCCTGAAGAACTGGTTCACCTCCTCCTGAAGAACCTGGTTCTCCTCCTGAAGAACTGGTTCTCCCCCTGATGAACTGGTTCTCCTCCTGAAGAACCTGGTTCTCCTCCTGAAGAACTTGTTCTCCTCCTGATGAACTGGTTCTCCTCCTGAAGAACTGGTTCTCCTTCTGAAGAACCTGGTTCTCCTCCTGAAGGATTGGTTCTCCTCCTGATGAACTGGTTCTCCTCCTGAAGAACCTGGTTCTCCTCCTGAAGGACTGGTTCTCCTCCTGATGAACTGGTTCTCCTCCTGAAGAACCTGGTTCTCCTCCTGAAGGACTGGTTCTCCTCCTGATGAACTGGTTCTCCTCCTGAAGAACCTGGTTCTCCTCCTGAAGGACTGGTTCTCCTCCTGATGAACTGGTTCTCCTCCTGAAGAACCTGGTTCTCCTCCTGAAGGACTGGTTCTCCTCCTGATGAACTGGTTCTCCTCCTGAAGAACCTGGTTCTCCTCCTGAAGGACTGGTTCTCCTCCTGATGAACTGGTTCTCCTCCTGAAGAACCTGGTTCTCCTCCTGAAGGACTGGTTTTCCTCCTGATGAACTGGTTCTCCTCCTGAAGAACCTGGTTCTCCTCCTGAAGAACCTGGTTCTCCTCCTGAAGGACTGGTTCTCCTCCTGATGAACTGGTTCTCCTCCTGAAGAACCTGGTTCTCCTCCTGAAGAACTGGTTCTCCCCCTGATGAACTGGTTCTCCTCCTGAAGAACCTGGTTCTCCTCCTGAAGAACTTGTTCTCCTGATGAACTGGTTCTCCTCCTGAAGAACTGGTTCTCATTCTGAAGAACCTGGTTCTCCTCCTGAAGGATTGGTTCTCCTCCTGATGAACTGGTTCTCCTCCTGAAGAACCTGGTTCTCCTCCTGAAGGACTGGTTCTCCTCCTGATGAACTGGTTCTCCTCCTGAAGAACCTGGTTCTCCTCCTGAAGGACTGGTTCTCCTCCTGATGAACTGGTTCTCCTCCTGAAGAACCTGGTTCTCCTCCTGAAGGACTGGTTCTCCTCCTGATGAACTGGTTCTCCTCCTGAAGAACCTGGTTCTCCTCCTGAAGGACTGGTTCTCCTCCTGATGAACTGGTTCTCCTCCTGAAGAACCTGGTTCTCCTCCTGAAGGACTGGTTCTCCTCCTGATGAACTGGTTCTCCTCCTGAAGAACCTGGTTCTCCTCCTGAAGAACCTGGTTCTCCTCCTGAAGGACTGGTTCTCCTCCTGATGAACTGGTTCTCCTCCTGAAGAACTGGTTCTCCTCCTGATGAACCTGGTTCTCCTCCTGATGAACTGGTTCTCCTCCTGAAGAACCTGGTTCTCCTCCTGAAGAACCTGGTTCTCCTCCTGAAGGACTGGTTCTCCTCCCGGGTGGCTCCAGCTCCACTGTCTCTCTCGTCTGTGAGAGTCAGATCTCTCCTTCACTCTGGAACTCCTCCAGGTTTATACTACATTTTTGTATTTTTTCCTGCAGAAGGAGGATCTGAGGACAGAGGACTCTGGGACATTGTCCCTCGTCCCCACGGACATTGTTTTATCCGTTTTTCACTGTCGCCCTCAGAGGAAACTGTGATTTTGGACGTTACAAAAATAAATTGAATTGAATTGAGTGTGTGTTGGTGGTGGTCGATTGGAATTCAATATAAATTCTACCTGCCTCCTCACCTACCAGTGCCTACACGTAACAGCCCCGCCAACCTCAGTGAGCAAAAGAAATAAACAAATGCATATCAACCAAACATTCAAAAACAAAATAAAGGCATATTCAAATCAAATTAACTGTCCCAACCAGTCCAAAGTCTGTCAATTTTGTCATCTCTATTTGTTTTGTGTCAACCATCCTTTCCCACCACCAAAAGGGCAGTCCAAAGGACTCTTCACTGTGTGCATGGCAGGAGTTTCCAGGCCCAAATACATAGTTCTAAAATTCAGAAAGATGACAATATCAAAGAAAGTCTGCAGTGCATTGTGAACCTCAGGTCCAATATTTTTGAGTGACAGGACAGGATCGTTTTTTGCCTGATTTACTCCATCAGTCAACATTTCCTTGTGAATAATGAGTATTTTCACATGATGTTATGACACATTTTCCTGACATGTAATTTTGTTGTCCTCTACTGAGATGTACAGAGACTTTTCCACTCTGTCTGCCGCTCAGCAGAGCGCACGATACGCTGTAGTCTCTGTTTGTCCCTGGGTGGACTTACGCAGGCTTCATTTCTAAGACTATCAACTGGATGACTGAGCCACACAACAGCTGAAAAGGAAGATATTCGACTTGAAAGACTGGTTTCTACCCTGCAGATTAATGGTCATCCAGAGGAAACTGAAGGGAATAATGTGGTCAAGTTTATGGATGCTTGGATCCTCAAAGATTTACAATTTAACAACAGCTCTGTAATAAAAGCAGATTTACAAGAAAGATTCCACTATGGCTAATACAATGGCATCTGAAAATGTTCGAGTAACATCTTTTAATGTTAAAGGTGGAATGGACGATTTTTTTCAGCAAATTTTGTATCATATTTCCTCGTGTTGTGGATAAATCATTTGTCCTGCCACGTATCAATCATAAAACACACCTATCGCTCACCTGCAGCCGCGTGCGGTTCATCCCCACGTTTCCGCGTGCCTAAGCGCATGGATCTATCATAATATAGTTCCCTCAGTGTACGGGGCAAAATGAAGACGGAGAAAGACAGTTGGAGCTGACGCAGAAGTGGACAGAAATCTACGGGAGACGAGAGATGCGATGCGCTCCGTTGTGCTAATAAACAAACGCACGTGTGTGTTGTAACAGTCCACACGGGGGAGTGGCATGTGCACGGGGGAGTGGCATGTGCACGGGGGAGTGGCATGTGCACGGGGGAGTGGCATGTGCACGGGGGAGGGGCATGCGCATGAACTATAACATACGTAGATCTTCATTTTACAGTTTGTATTTTTCATAAACACAATGTTGATCTAAACTGTCTTAGAAACAGGTCCATTCACTTCCTGTCTAAAGCTGCAGAACTGCCCCGTCTCTATTTTTTGGCCTGTAGGCTTTAGGACAGATGAGAGCGTAAGGGGGGATGAGAGAGAAGGGAGGACACGCAGCAAATAGTCGAGTCGGGACTGGAACCCACAACACTGTGGCCGGCTGCATAATTATGTGTGTATATGTGTGCTGCGCCCCAACCACACGACCACCGAGCAGCACGCCCCGCCTCTTCTAAGAGACACTTCACAGTGACAAGCAGCAGATTGTCATTTACATGTTTTTATTTTTGGGAGTTCATGAAACATAAGTGACACATGTATGGTTCAAAAAGGAACCATACATGTGTCACTCGGAGCCTTATGTTTCAAATAATCACACTATGTAGGTGAAAACAGGAATTTTCTGAGCAGTCGAGTTGCAGGACAATACAGAATGTACTCAAACATACAAGACTCATTCAAAAAACAACTTTAAATAAACTCATGAGGTGGAAACACTGTTAAAAGGCCATTAAAGCTGAGCGTACAGTAAATGTCAGAGTACAGACGAGTGACAGCAGAGGGGAGGAGTCTGTGGAGCTTGTAGCACAGGTTGTGATGTTCATTGTTGTGATGTGTATTGTTAATGGAGTGTAGTCATTTTTTCATTTGCTCAGCTGATCGCCCATCAGCTGATGCGGGGTCGGGGGTTAATTTATTATGGCGCAGTTTTAAAAAGTTTTAAAAGCATATTACATCTGCAATGTATGTAAGTGATCATAACCCAATGTATCTTTGATTGGTAATGCCTACGTACACTGGGAGGGTTACGAGCTGACCTGGATGAAGATGTTCCACAGCCTGTCTTCAGTGAAGCTCTGGTTCTTCTCCTTCAAAGAGCTCAGGTGCTCAGCCAAAGGAACGCCCTCGATAAGCTCCATCACAATGTACAGCCTCTCCCCTGAAACCACACACATGGACCCCACAGTCACACAATCCATGTCACAATGTACAGCCTCTCCCCTGAAACCACACACATGGACCCCACAGTCACACAATCCATGTCACAATGTACAGCCTCTCCCCTGAAACCACACACATGGACCCCACAGTCACACAATCCATGTCACAATGTACAGCCTCTCCCCTGAAACCACACACATGGACCCCACAGTCACACAATCCATGTCACAATGTACAGCCTCTCCCCTGAAACCACACACATGGACCCCACAGTCACACAATCCATGTCACAATGTACAGCCTCTCCCCTGAAACCACACACATGGACCCCACAGTCACACAATCCATGTCACAATGTACAGCCTCTCCCCTGAAACCACACACATGGACCCCACAGTCACACAATCCATGTCACAATGTACAGCCTCTCCCCTGAAACCACACACATGGACCCCACAGTCACACAATCCATGTCACAATGTACAGCCTCTCCCCTGAAACCACACACATGGACCCCACAGTCACACAATCCATGTCACAATGTACAGCCTCTCCCCTGAAACCACACACATGGACCCCACAGTCACACAATCCATGTCACAATGTACAGCCTCTCCCCTGAAACCACACACATGGACCCCACAGTCACACAATCCATGTCACAATGTACAGCCTCTCCCCTGAAACCACACACATGGACCCCACAGTCACACAATCCATGTCACAATGTACAGCCTCTCCCCTGAAACCACACACATGGACCCCACAGTCACACAATCCATGTCACAATGTACAGCCTCTCCCCTGAAACCACACACATGGACCCCACAGTCACACAATCCATGTCACAATGTACAGCCTCTCCCCTGAAACCACACACATGGACCCCACAGTCACACAATCCATGTCACAATGTACAGCCTCTCCCCTGAAACCACACACATGGACCCCACAGTCACACAATCCATGTCACAATGTACAGCCTCTCCCCTGAAACCACACACATGGACCCCACAGTCACACAATCCATGTCACAATGTACAGCCTCTCCCCTGAAACCACACACATGGACCCCACAGTCACACAATCCATGTCACAATGTACAGCCTCTCCCCTGAAACCACACACATGGACCCCACAGTCACACAATCCATGTCACAATGTACAGCCTCTCCCCTGAAACCACACACATGGACCCCACAGTCACACAATCCATGTCACAATGTACAGCCTCTCCCCTGAAACCACACACATGGACCCCACAGTCACACAATCCATGTCACAATGTACAGCCTCTCCCCTGAAACCACACACATGGACCCCACAGTCACACAATCCATGTCACAATGTACAGCCTCTCCCCTGAAACCACACACATGGACCCCACAGTCACACAATCCATGTCACAATGTACAGCCTCTCCCCTGAAACCACACACATGGACCCCACAGTCACACAATCCATGTCACAATGTACAGCCTCTCCCCTGAAACCACACACATGGACCCCACAGTCACACAATCCATGTCACAATGTACAGCCTCTCCCCTGAAACCACACACATGGACCCCACAGTCACACAATCCATGTCACAATGTACAGCCTCTCCCCTGAAACCACACACATGGACCCCACAGTCACACAATCCATGTCACAATGTACAGCCTCTCCCCTGAAACCACACACATGGACCCCACAGTCACACAATCCATGTCACAATGTACAGCCTCTCCCCTGAAACCACACACATGGACCCCACAGTCACACAATCCATGTCACAATGTACAGCCTCTCCCCTGAAACCACACACATGGACCCCACAGTCACGCAATCCATGTCACAATGTACAGCCTCTCCCCTGAAACCACACACATGGACCCCACAGTCACACAATCCATGTCACAATGTACAGCCTCTCCCCTGAAACCACACACATGGACCCCACAGTCACACAATCCACAACTAACATCAACTAACATGTCACATGACCTGGGGGGAAATCATTTATTGAAAACATTAAAAGTATCTGATAAAAGGGATGAAAATTAAAGATGGGTTATTCAACCAAACAAGTGCCATTTTTGAGTCATCAGACTTTGATGGGAAACAGAACTAATACTAGTTAGTCAGAATTTAAGCTTTAAAGTTTAGTTCTTTAAGTTTGTAAATTGTGGTGTTCTAAATCAGATACTGCAGTACATCCGAGTTTGTAAGGCCTAAAGCGTAAACATTTATTTTAATGTTAATTAAATGCAATTTCTTTCAACGTTTGTCCAAAACTCAAGGTCATTTTTTATGTTTTTAAATTAGAAAATGGATCAACAGAAAAAGAAAAGACAAAAAAAACAACGCAAAGAATGAGCCGGACCAGGTAAAACATAATGCAAGAAAAGGAGTAAAAGTAGAAAATAAGGGCGTGGCATCATACAAATTTATATTTTCAAGTTGAGTCATGAGGTTATTGTCCCCATTGTGCATATGGCTGTTATATTAGTCCAGTCTGTAATCGTCGCCTTCACAGCTGCCCGGAGAATGTTCCAAAGGTATCCATCCACTGTGTCCATGGTGGGGGCTTTGAGGCCCAAGTACATTATTCCAAAACAAAACTGAGTGGGATGTGGTTTCAAAAACAGTTTGCGTTGCCCTGTTAATTTCCGTACAGTATTTACAATATGACAGTCCAACACACGGTAATGTTTGGCCTCCTGGCAATCACAGTTCTTCCACTTTGAGAAGAAGGCACGAACCTCCTTTTCAGGCATTGCCCCAAAACTTTGGTTCCGCTACGTTGATGATACATTTGTTACAATCAAGAAACAAGAGCAGGAGCCTTCTCAGAGCACATCAACGCTGTGGACCTGAACATCAGGTTTACAAGAGAAGACTCTAAGGAGAACCGCTTGGCCTTTCTTGATAGTTCCACGATCAGAGGAGAGGACGGGAAGCTCCAAATAGAATAATACAGGAAACCTCACACACTCAGATCAGGACCTGCTGTTTGGCTCTAACCACCCACTACAGCACAAGCTGGAGGTGATCAGAGCAGCTCAGAGGACAAGAGGTGTCCACCAGCTCAGAGGACAAGAGGAGCCCACCAGCTCAGAGGACAAGAGGTGTCCACCAGCTCAGAGGACAAGAGGTGTCCACCAGCTCAGAGGACAAGAGGAGCCCACCAGCTCAGAGGACAAGAGGAGCCCACCAGCTCAGAGGACAAGAGGAGCCCACCAGCTCAGAGGACAAGAGGTGTCCACCAGCTCAGAGGACAAGAGGAGCCCACCAGCTCAGAGGACAAGAGGAGCCCACCAGCTCAGAGGACAAGAGGAGCCCACCAGCTCAGAGGACAAGAGGTGTCCACCAGCTCAGAGGACAAGAGGAGCCCACCAGCTCAGAGGACAAGAGGTGTCCACCAGCTCAGAGGACAAGAGGTGCCCACCAGCTCAGAGGACAAGAGGTGTCCACCAGCTCAGAGGACAAGAGGAGCCCACCAGCTCAGAGGACAAGAGGTGTCCACCAGCTCAGAGGACAAGAGGTGTCCACCAGCTCAGAGGACAAGAGGAGCCCACCAGCTCAGAGGACAAGAGGAAAGAGGAAAAACACATCCGGAATGCCCTCTCAGCCTGTGACTAACCCGCTTGGGCTCTTGAGGGGAGTGAAGAGAACCAAAAAACAGGAAAAAAGGGACAAAAGGGAAACAGAACAGAGAAGGAAGGGTGTTTCTATCCCTTATGTCTCTAGACTGTCTGAAAAAGTGCAAAGATTTTTTAGACAACACAAAATCCCTGTTTATTCTAGTGTAGTTTATTCTGTCCAATGCAGTGAAGAAAAGTGTGAAGAGCGCCACATAGTGGGACTAAAGAGCCACTGCACAAGAGGCTTTATCAGCACAGAAGACACTGGAGTTCAGGACCACAGAGCGCCGTGCATCTGCATCTTAAAGACACAAACCACTCTACCAAAGACAGTGAGGAGAAGATTCTAAGCAGGAGAACAGATGGTTTGAAAGAGGAGTTAGGAAGCTTTGTTAAAAAGGAAAATCCGTCCTTAAACAGAAACCAGGGTTTAACACCCTTTATCAGGAGGTCCTACCCAGAGTAGGATAAATATCTGAGTTCCTGGCCTTGATTCGCAGATTGAGAATGACTCTCGGATGAGTGTCGAAACGTTTTGTTTTTCCTAAAAATAGAGTCCAGATGAAACAACTGAATCTTTTTCTACAACAGGTACTTACTTTTAAATTACTTCAAATAATTCATGTTTTATTTTTAAATCTGAAGTGTTGCATGTGAAAGTTATCTTTTTGACAAATATTCTATGTTTCTGCTCTCTCAATACTAACCCTCAAGGCAGCGCATTTCCTGTGTTAACCACTAGGGGCAGTGTATGGGCTTTTTTCGACTAGGACGTCATGATCGGCCGGGGAAGGACACTTTTGCCACTGTGACGTCACTTCGGACCCGTGAATACTTACCTTCCAGAAATGTCTTGTAATACTTGACAATATTTGGATGAGCCATCTACCAAGAGTGAATAAAGACATGTGAGTGATGAACTGGTCAGGCAGCAAGTGTATCAGAAGCATTTGTGTTTTGTGCCTGTTCTCTGATGATGCTGAGCTCTGAGATGATCTTGTCCACGTTGCTGTCTCTGGACTTCTTGTCTTTCCCAAAGGCCGGGTTGTGTAGGTTCACCTCCTTTAGAGCCAGCAGGGTCTGAATGCCTTGCTTCCTCACCTGGCACACATTACAACAACGCTTTAATTGTGCTATAATGTTGTTTGCACCTCAAAAAATGATTAGCTGTCTTCCCCTGACTAATCACAAATCTTCACCACTCTCATCATGACATGTCCTAGCTTGTATCTTCTTCACTCTAGTTAAAGACACATTGCTGCATGGTTCACATGATTCCAATAAGATTAAAAAAGATAGGATTACATTCATAAACATAGAGCATTACAGAACACAACATGAGAGAGCAAAAGAAGAACACAACTTAACATCAATAGAAACAAAATCACGGCACATTTTAATTAAAATAAAAGTCAAGCCACTTTAGTCCAAAGATTTTCTATTTCCAAATTAAATCTGAATGTCCTTTTTTTCCATTTGCCTGATGTCTGTTCCTTCACCAGTCCAGTCCTTGATCATTGGTGATGTTTGTGTCATTCATTTTTTTGTGACGTTTTTTTTCCTGCAGCCAAAAGTACGCTCCAAAGTTATCCATTTATTGTGTCCATGGCAGGAGTTTTGAGGCCCAAGTACACAGTAAACATTGTGAGGGATGGAAATGTCAAAATCAGTCTGCAGTGCATTATTCATTTCAATCCAATATTTCTGAGCAAAAGGACAGTCCTTCATTGTGAATAATTTGCACTTTAACATGGTGTGTGATGTGACCCTTTTATTCAACAAAACTCACTCCAGGCATGTGATTTTGTGATGATTTCATCTGTAAAACAAGGTTATCAACTTTTTCCCATTTGTTTTTAATATGTTTAGTAGATTAGCTCTCCCGATTAGCAATGCATTGATACAGTTTAAATGTTATTCCCCTTGAAAGGTCTGATTTATATGCCTTTATAATACATTTGGTAAGAGGGCTATAATGGTCATTACTTTGTTTAATTTCTTAGTTATAATAACTCTTTATTTGATTCTTTCTACATATCAAAGCTTTTTATGTGATTTTCTTTTACAATCTGGTGAATTTAATAAAATAATGGGTAAGGTAATAAAATACCTTTTAATCCAGACCTTGAATCTCAGGTCAGCTCTGTTTGGTACATAACCTTGGTCATGAGTCCGACACAGTCTCTTCATTTAAGTCCAGGCTTAAAACGTTCCTCTTTCAAATGACTTATGGTCACACCAGTTAGGAACAGAAATATAAAACTACAGTTTCAGCTCCGCTGCCCTAGGAGCAACTCTGGGGGAAGTATGACAGCTTGAGCTCTATCCTCTGATAAGTCTTTTCAACAATATTGAATACTTTGGTTCACCTGTGTCCGTTCATTGTTAGTGTTTTTGTCTTTCTGGAATGTGGTACTGATGCTGACCCGTGGATGCTCTTCATCTGCCTGGATTGGATGAATTGTCTTGCTAGATGAACCTCCCTCTCTCCTCTTAAGTGGTTCTGGCCCCACAGTCTATCTGCAAATGGAAGCGCATCAGTCCATGGCCATCTGCAGCTTGTCCAGCTGTCCTACCTTCCCAGAGGTTTCTATTTTTCCCCAAAAGGTTTGTACTTTTTGATTGCCGAGAAGGAAGGTCTAAGGACGGAGGATGCTGGGTCATTATCCACTTGCTAAATTCCTACAAACATTGTTTCATTTGTTTTTTACTGTTGCCCTTCGAGGCAACTGCTGTTGAGATTTTGGGCGTTACAAAATAAATTGAATTGAATTGTACAGGCCTTACTGCAGATGACAGACGCTTGAGTCATTTTGGAGGAAGTGAAGAATCCCTGGGTGAAATCTGTTCTTACAACATGGAAGGAGCTGATCCAAACATACAAACTAAACAAAGATGTTACAATCTTTGTGCTCATGAAAAGGTTTTGCTCATATGGTAATAGCCTAGATTTAAGATTTAAAGTCTGGATTACAAAAGGTATAAAGGTTTTCTACCAGGTTGTAAAAGGAAATCACATGAAAAGCTTTGATGTATTTAAAAAATCTTTTGACTTGGAGAAACAGGACATTTACAAATAAGGAGTCATTATAATCAAGAAATTAAACAACATAATCACCATTATAACCCTTTGACAGAAATATGTATAAAAGCTTATAAATCAGAACTTTCAAGGGCAATAATATGTATCACATGGAGGGGGGGGGGATAGTTAGCTTTACCTGGCTCTGAGTGGCATTGTTCTTCTTGTTTGGTTGATTAGACATTTTCAATAAATAAATCCAAGCTCATTTAATGTCTGCTCACACACAGAAATGTCGACATTCCACAGGTGAAATCGTAATATAGATTTGACCGCAGCCCAACAGACCTGACTGAGCTAGGTGGCCATTCTTGGAGTCCCACATGATTCCAATTGATAAAATATTCTGAAAATGACTTACTTGAGGTAAAAAAAAACAACAAGAACAACAAGAACAACAAGAACAACAACGAGTTTACCTTGAAGACACTCCCAAAGGCCCCAGTGCCCAGATGATCCAGTATGGAGTATCCACTGATGACCCTGAGAGGAGGCCTGTTCTGGTCCACAGCCACAATACTGTCCCTCAGGCTCTCCAGATCCTCCTCCTACAGGCAAGAGCAATAGCAGTATGATATGGAGCATTTTTACAATCAAACTTAATTACATGTTTGCAGCTTGTGAAGTTCGAAGCTAAAAACAGTTTTGTCTTTGCACTCTTCCCTTTTATATCTTAAACATTTTTGGGGGCTTTTTAAGGTACTTATTTAGTATGTTTATTCTAAACACACTATTACATGGTTTATAAGTCTAAACACACTATTACATGTGTATAAGTCTAAACACACTATTACATGTGTATAAGTCTAAACACACTATTACATGGTTTATAAGTCTAAACACACTATTACATGTGTATAAGTCTAAACACACTATTACATGTGTATCAGTCTAAACACACTATTACATGTGTATAAGTCTAAACACACTATTACATGTGTATAAGTCTAAACACACTATTACATGTGTATAAGTCTAAACACACTATTACATGTGTATAAGTCTAAACACACTATTACATGGTTTATAAGTCTAAACACACTATTACATGTGTATAAGTCTAAACACACTATTACATGTGTATAAGTCTAAACACACTATTACATGGTTTATAAGTCTAAACATACTATTACATGTGTATAAGTCTAAACACACTATTACATGTGTATAAGTCTAAACACACTATTACATGTGTATAAGTCTAAACACACTATTACATGGTGTATAAGTCTAAACACACTATTACATGTGTATAAGTCTAAACACACTATTACATGGTGTATAAGTCTAAACACACTATTACATGTGTATAAGTCTAAACACACTATTACATGTGTATAAGTCTAAACACACTATTACATGTGTATAAGTCTAAACACACTATTACATGTGTATAAGTCTAAACACACTATTACATGGTGTATAAGTCTAAACATACTATTACATGTGTATAAGTCTAAACACACTATTACATGTGTATAAGTCTAAACACACTATTACATGTGTATAAGTCTAAACACACTATTACATGGTGTATAAGTCTAAACACACTATTACATGGTGTATAAGTCTAAACACACTATTACATGTGTATAAGTCTAAACACACTATTATATGTGTATAAGTCTAAACACACTATTACATGTGTATAAGTCTAAACACACTATTATATGTGTATAAGTCTAAACACACTATTACATGGTGTATAAGTCTAAACACACTATTACATGGTGTATAAGTCTAAACACACTATTACATGTGTATAAGTTTATCCACCATCAAGACATCAGAACATTGGCTGCCCAAAACTTATGGAATCATGGAAATGATAAATAAAAATAAAGACATAGACATGTAAATGTATTACCAGTGAACACTGTATCATAAAACACAATTGTATTCACAATGTTGGTATGTAATGACAGTTTTAGCTCATGGGTGAAGGCAGTATTATAATGCTGAAATCATTTAGACACATCAACTCTTCTCGGCCTTTTCATCCATTGGACACAGGCCTCAGAGTCAGGATCAGAGAAGATCAGAGTCAGATACTTTAGGGCTGAGCAGAGTTTAGTGAATATCTTTATTTGCTCCAAGAGCTGAATCTTGAGGATTTTTAAAAATTTTGTTTATCCTTGCAGGGTTTGTTTTGGGCCTTTTTCCAGGTGCGTAGCACGTCAGTAGAGTGTAATCTCTGATTAGTTGCTGTGCCGCGTCTGCCGCATTAAGCTTTTCTGCGCTCGCCGCGTGGACGCACGCCATCCCTGAATGTACGTAGAGATGACCCCTGATATATATACAAATATGTATACACATGTACAGAAACTGGCCCAACAACTCAACTCTTTCTACTGCAGATTTGACACCCCCTCCCCCACTGTGGCCACCCCACCCCGGTCCCCCCACCTCCCCACCCCTCTTACAGTTCAGGAACAGGAGTGGAGACTATTCCGCAAATCCAACACGCGAAAAGCTGCTGGACCAGACAGTGTCACCCCGGCCACCTTAAAGGTGGTATGGACGATTTTTTTCAGCAAATTTTGTATCATATTTCCTCGTGGCGTGGATAAATCATTTGTCCTGCCACGTATCAATCATAAAACGCACCTATCGCTCACCTGCAGCCGCGTCAGGCTCGTTCCCACGTTTCCGCGTGCCTAAGCGCATGGATCTATCATAATATAGTTCCCTCAGTGTACGGGGCAAAATGAAGACGGAGAAAGACAGTTCGAGCTGACGCAGAAGTGGACAGAAATCTACGGGAGATTGTACACAAACTGCTGCACCTCCAGCCACGACGTAAAACTGATCAAGTTTGCGGACGACACCACCCTCATCACCATGACAACACCACCCTCATCAGGCTCATCTTGGAGGGAGATGAGTCTGTCTACATGAGGCGGAGCGGCTGGTGTCCTGGTGCAGCGGTAACAACCTGGAGCTCAAAGTCCAGAAGACAGTGGAGATGATCGTGGACTTCAGGAAAGTCACAGCCCCCCAGCCCCTCACCATCACCATCTCAGACTTCCCCATCTCCACTGTGGACTCCCTCCGCTTTCTTGGTACCACCATCACCCGGGACCTCAAATGGGGGCCCACCATCAGCTCTCTTACCGGGAAGGCCCAGCAGAGGATGTACTTCCTGCGGCAGCTGAGGATGGCCAATCTGACAGCAGAGATGATGGTGCAGTTCTACATGGCCATCATTGAGTCCATCCTCACCTCCTTCATCACTGTGTGGTACGCTGGAGCCACAGCCAGGGACAAAAAGAGACTACAGCACATTGTGCGCTCTGCTGAGAAGGTGATCGGCTGCGAACTTCCATCTCTGCAGGACCTGCACGTTTCCAGGACTCTGGGTCATGCAGGTCGGATCACAGCCGACCCTTCTCACCCTGGACACGGACTATTTGAGCCACTCCCCTCAGGCAGGAGGCCACTCCCCTCAGGCAGGAGGCCACTCCCCTCAGGCAGGAGGCTACGGTCCATACGGACCAGAACCTCCCGTCACAAGAACAGTTTCTTTCCCTCTGCCGTTGAACTCATGAACACTGCCTAAGCACTTCCTATTGCCCTACTTAACTTTATATTTTATCATGTACATATCACCACTTCATATTGCACTACATAACTTTATACCCTATACTTTATTATGTACATATCATGCCGTTTAGTGCTCAGTGTTCAATGTTTTGTTGTTTGTGTTGCACTGAATCACCAGGACAAGTTCCTATGTTTGTACATTTTGTTTATCGACAAATGGCAATAAACCCTATTCTGATTCTGATTCTCATACAGTACATATATATACATGTTTAATAATCTCTTCTTGCATAATTTCTGCCCTTTCTTAGTGTCTAAAGTGCATTTAACTGTTTTGTGATTTCTGTCATGTCTTTGTGACTTAACTTAAACTATTTGACGGATAGCCTAAAAATAGCACCTTTAAATTTTGTTAGAGAAATTCCTTACAATTCTGAAACTACTATTTAGACACATTTGAACATTTCCACTCGACACAATAGCCCATTGTGCGGCTATCCAAGCGCAGCCACATAGAAGGTGCCTGGGGAGAGGGTCAGAACACACGCTGGTGAGATTGTCAGTCAGCACTGAGGCCACTGCAAAGTCCAGGAAGAGCCTGGCGCACCGACCCACTGATCAAGAGTGGCTATTAGAACTTAATACCCAAAACTTTGGTTGAGTTTTGTCTGGGACAATTCGTTTAGCGAAAACTAAATCTAGGGCGGGGTAGACGAGACTGGGTCCGTCGTTACAGATACAAAAGCTCCACACATCAGGTGGAGGCGTCGACCAGAGAGTTGTGGTAAAAGATACATACGCTCATCACAGACGTGTGCAGAGGCAGATAGCGCGCTGACGTCTAGGGACGGTCAAACATGGGAATGAATCAATCTAAAAGCGATGTGCCCATCCTGGAGACGCCCGTCACTATGGCAATGTCAAATACATATGAAAAAGAGTGTCTGGAGTGTCTGCCAGTGTGGGCCAATACATTTTGTTTTTCATCTGGTGCAGGGTTCAGAATAAGCGGCATCGCATCACAAAATGCGAAGCAATTTCTCTCAAACGCGATGCATTCAAAAAAAGTGTTTTTGTATCGCGCTTTTCCGATACAAAAATGTGTGTTCAATTGTATAACCAAAGCACCTAAAAAAGCACTGATCACTCATCAATCGATAGTCAACAACGGCATGACACATGTAGGACGCTGTGTTGACTTGACGCTGCTGTCACAGATCGCAATAATATAATAGATCCATGAAAACGGGAGAGCGAGGGAGGAGCCACCGGGAGAGTGGGAGGAGCCAGTCCAGTGTTTAAAAGTTAATTTGTTAAGAGTTTTTTTACATGGAATATTTACAAATACATTTGAAATAAATAATCTTGTTACGTCAATGGAAAATCTTGATTGTTAGTCATTTTCGTGTTTTAAAATGAACGGATTGTTTAGCAGCGCTGCTATACAAGAAAGAATCCTTCATCTGAGCCCTGTGGCGATCACTAAGCACGGACAAAATGCATGATTCATGTCAGCTAAATTGTTAAACTGAATGAATAGAAAATTAAGGTTTTGTGATTTCTGTCATGTATTTGTGATTTGAATGCATTTTTTAATTGCCTTGTGTACAAATTATGCTCTACAAAGTTTTTTTTCCTGTCCCCATAAAGCCCATACAAGGAGCTAGCTATTGACCTCTGGTACAAATGGTATGTTTCTTTATTCAGGGACAGTGTACTGACCAAAGGAAAAATGCTTTGTACCAGGTTAAAGTAGAAGATGGTAAAATCCACCTGTCACTCCTGGGCAGGACACCTTTGTTTGAGTCATAGTATAGTAGTATTATTGTATTTTGACTGCTCAAAGTCAAAGTGTCTTGCCCAAGGACACAACAACAGCATGCAGGCAGCACAACAGAGGGTGGACGCTCTAACCACTGGAACTATCTGTGCTTGATGAGTTTCTTACAGTGTAGAGTAAGACTTTGTCCCGCAGAGTCTCGTAGGCCGCGAGGTCCCGGACGTAGTGGCCAATGTCAATAAACAGCTCAAAGAGGTCGGTGGGAAAGAGCCTGGGGGAGACAGATCACATATTAATGATGGCCATATTTAGTTCAAAAGATCTGCATTCTGAACTGTACCGTTTGAAGAGATGTCTGTTTCTCTCCACACTGAACAGAAAGCGTAAGGCCCTGAATGCATAGCACTGTCAACAGAAACAGACCGTCATCAGGGGGCTATATACTAACTATGGGAGAGTCACTGTTGAAAGAAATATCCAAATTGAACGTTGACATTATGTTGAGCCTTATTTTGTTAAGAATTGGGTCTTCAAGTTTTCAATATTCATCTCGTTGCTAAAGGTCCTTTCAACCTTTGATTTTGACAAAACTATTTCACCTTAGTTCTTGCTAACAGAGAAGTTGTTGAACCTTTTTTTGTTTCATATGAACAGAACCAGAAATTACAAAGATAAATAAATAAAATAGCCCAGGTCAAACAGAAAATTGTACTAGAGTTCAGACCTGCTCTCTAGTGCCCCGGTGGGCAGGTCGTACTCAGTAGGATAAATCGCAGATTAAGAATGACTCTCAGATGAGAATCGAAATGTGTTGTTTTTCCTAAAACTGCAGTGGTGGAAATAGTACTGAAAGTGTTTGTATTTTCTTCCAGTAATGGCTCTAGACAAGACACACGCATAGCACCCCGCCTCTGCTGACAATTCCCTTAAAAATCTACGTTTCACCCACATAACCCCAAGAAACGAGGAGCAAGACGCTGTAAGAGATGAGGAAACGCATAAAAAATAGATCATGTTTCCGGAACTAAACAAGCGTGAAATGCAACGTGACATGGCGTCATTGAGAGCTGAGGTCAGGGCTGAGAGCGGTTCCTGGCTCGACAGTGGAAGTGGTGACCCTGAAGGCAGGAGGAGACGGCGGGCGCACTGCTGAGGTGGAGCAGCGTATCTCAGACATTATAGATGAGTTGCAGGAGCTTAAACCCGAGGTGGTGAAACTGTGAGCAGAGAACAAGAGCAAGATACTGGATTTGGTCTCCAGATCCCACAGAAACAATCACGTGGGAGTCCCGGAGGGTGACGAGGAGGAAAATACTGAGGGCTTTCTCGAGAAGGTGATCCTGAAACTTGAATTAACTGGAGATAATTCTGTTAGATCTGAGTGCAGCTTTTGACACTGTCGATCATGTGACCCTCTTCCAGACTAGAGGACTGGGTGGGCATCACTGGCCCCGCCCTAAACTGATTAAGGTCCTATCTGGAAGAATAGAAAGGATTTGTTGAAATTGACCACATGCCCCTGACCTGTGGGATGCCCCAAGGGTCAGTCCTGGGTCCCCTTCTGTTCAACCTCTACAGCTGCCGTTAGGTCAGTTGATACGCAGCAAATAATGTGTCCTATCACAATTATGCAGACGAGTCAGATCTATGTTTCACTGTCACAGGTGAATATGGACCAGTAGATTCACTCTGTCACTGCATCCAACAGATCAGTGTGTGGACCGGCCTCCTGCTGGTGCCAGAGGGCCTCCTGCTGGTGCCAGAGGGCCTCCTGCTGGTGTAACAGATCAGTGTGTGGCGCAGAATAACTTTCTCCAGCTGAACTCAGACAAGACTGAAATCATCGTCTTTGTCACAGAAACAAAGAGAATGTGTTTGTATTAGGGGAGTAATGATGCTTCGTTCCATGAAGCATCACGAGTCTTAAATGTCACGATACGCATTTCACACGTGTCTCGATCCTTCTTGATGCAAAGAGGTGCAGTTTTTTAAACGGCACTGCAGCCACGTCCTGTCAGTCCGCTGAGCGTGCCGTGTACCAGTGCAGCATCACCGCGCCACATTTCCAAACAAATGACAAATGCGAGCGCCATCTCCTCTCGCTTGTGTTCACACAACATGCTTGACACAGCTTTGAGGACGTGCGGAGTCAAAAACTATTCTCAGTTCCTCCTCCATATACAAATAGTATATTTTGTGGTAAAGTCTGCAATATCTGCAAGTAAGATGAAAAACTATTGTGGGCTCAATATTTCTGTAAGTACTTGTCCAGTAAAACATAGAAAGAAATCTGTATTTCACCTTCAAAAAAAAGTGTAACTCTCTCCTATTAAAGAAATAATAGAGGATTTTTGCGACCAATCTGAGTCTCATTTCCTCGTGGCGTGGACAGCCGAGTAGTTCTCCCACATGTCAATCATTCCCTGCGTGCTACTGCACACCTGCAGCCTCGCTCTGGCTCGTTCCCAGGATATCAGCACGTTCCCTGGCTGCGCATGCATGGTTTAGCTAAGCGAGCAGTGAGTTACTTCAGTGTAGCTCCACGCTTCGGACCGCCAAGTACAAAAATGGCTGAGGGACGACAGAGAAAGACGAGCTCAGAAGAGACGGAAATCTGCGGAGACACAAAGAGATGCTAATAAACAAACGCACGTGTAGCAGCGGGGTTGTTGCATGCTCATGCACGAGGTTTGATGGTAGGCGGTCTCTTGGAAAGAACAGGAGGGTGGGGGGGTGAGTGTGTGGCACATTGTGCGCATGCGCATTTAAAAAAAAAAAAAGGGCTGTCACTGATTTCTCAAATTGGCGAAAAATCCTCTATTCAACCTTTTAATAAACAAGGGTTAAGGTTAGATCCAACGTTAAATGTATTTAAACCAGGCTGATATCATATTTTGTGAAATTTGTTGGTTAATCCCAGTTTCTTCATTTCACTTCCTTTCACCTCCATTCCAGAATTCATCATCTCACAAACTTATATGAACACGTACGTGAAAAATGTGTTTTATACCTGTAAGACACCCTTCGCTCCAGAAGTCTTTGGCAGAATAAACTTTGCGATAATGAAAACACCATTCTCCTGCACAGAGGGTGAAGGTTATCTGCTGCAGTGTAGAGCAGAGCAGACAGAAGCAGTGAAAAGCCCTGATCACCTGCACAATGTGGTGAGCACAAGAGTCGTCCAGGCAGAGTTCTGTCAGAGCTGTGCAGCAAGCTGGAGTCACACAACAAGATGAGTGTATTATCAAGACCTGATGACATGACTCTTGTAACCAAGCAAACTTTTTATTCTTGATTTTCTGGCTGAAAATAAGACAAGTCCAAAATTAATCTCTTGAATCTAGATTTTCACACCATGAAACTGGAAGTAGATTTTTAAATCTGCGTAACTCACAAACCCTTTGGTTTCTAGAAAAGCATTCATTTTGGAGCTCTTGCACCGCTTTAAATTATCTTTTTTTATTTAAATGGTTAATTGAAACTGGGGAGGACCACCCAAGTGCAGCCAATCAGAGTGCTGCTTTCAGTTATTACGGATTGAAGTCATTTTATTTATTATTTCTTTTCATATCTCATTGTTCTCACAAATTGCTGCTTTTACAATAGTATTTGGGAGAAAACACAACATTTGGCATGGCCTCCAGCTTCAGTGTTCATGGATTTATTTTTAGCACTGATCCTGTGGTGATTACATTAACTCTGTGAATTCTAATGTGTGAACGATTTTTGTCTAAAATCACAGTATTTATTATGGATATACTTCACAGTCATCATAATGTCCTGCACTTAAAAGAGAACGTATTGCAGATAAATTGCATATTGCAATATTCTGTGAGCAGGTAGTATTGTGATAAAAGAATATAATCCCAGTCCTGACAGAATGCAATAATAAGAGTAAACATATTTTGGGTTGTTGCACTGACCTGCCTGCAGGGCGGCGATGTTGTCCTGCTGCTCCTGTGGGCTCAGCTCCTCCATCAGCTCCTGCTTCTGGAGTCGACCTGCAGCGTTTGCACTGGACAAGCTCTCAATGGAGGAGCGGTCCCCAACATACTGTCTGTCACTGAAATGTGTTGTGCAGAGTCAGAACTGAAACAGGCAGCATTAGTTTGTTGTGCAGAGTCAGAGTCTGGTACTGACTGAAGGCCCAGACAGCACAATGATAACCAGATCAAATATGGATGGGGACCAAAGTATATCTCAGCTAAGTGACTCTGAATGTATAAATATAGATCCATATTTATGTTATATGTTTGATTCCTGACTCCGACATTTCACAAGCATTACATTATATTGGGTCTAACTCTTTTAATTTGAAATACGTTAACATGTGTGGTAGTGTCACCTGTCAACCTACAGCACATTCAAGACACATTTGTCATGGTAAAAATATAATTAATTATAGTGTAAATAGTTATGTCACTGTCACAGCCTAAAAGACATGTTTAACAATTAGAATGTATTTCTCACAGGAAATATAGGACAGCCCATCAAAGTGGCATTCAATGTTTTTAAAAAAGTGATTTCAGTAAAATAACTCTTTGTTTTGCCCTGAAGTCAGAGTTTGTCCTGGAGCATAATTGACTGATGAGCTCCTTCTGGTTCTTGTGTAACTTCTTTTTAAGTGTATTTCCCACACTAAAACAATGTCCAGATGGCTACAACTGAATCTTTTCTACAATGTCTTTTTAAATACGTGATTTTTCATGTAACACCACACTTTGGGTTACAGCATTAAACTTCTTATATATTTTTAAGTTTTAAAGTTAAGGAAATTGTGTAATTTAAGTAAAGAATGTGTAAATGTACTTAACTGGGTCTCAGACCACATGCCCTTGACCTGTGGAGTGCCCCAAGGGTCAGTCCTGGGTCTCCTTCTGTTCCTCTACATGCTGCTGTTAGGTCACATGACACGCAGTGAAAATGTGTCCTATCACAATGATGCAAACGAGTCAGATCTATGTTTCACTGTCGGCAGGTGAATATGGACCAGTGGATTCACTCTGTCACTGCATCCAACAGATCAGTGTGTGGACCGGCCTCCTGCTGGTGCCAGAGGGCCTCCTGCAGGTGCAACAGATCAGTGTGTGGAGCAAAACAACTTTCTCCAGCTGAACTCAGACAAGACTGAAATCATCGTCTTTGTCACAGAAACAAAGAGAAAGTGTTAGTGTCACCTCCAGAGTCTCGCTCTAAAACCTACAAACCAAGTTACAAATCTGGGGGTAATAATGGACTCAGATGTGAACTTTAACAGCCACATCAATTCCACGCATGTCTCTCCAGTAGATTAGACTGTAACGGCCGCTCACTGGTCTCTCCAAACGAGCTGTAAAACAGCTGCAGTTCATCCAGAACGCTGCTGCTCGGGTCCTGACTAGAACCAGGAAGTACCATCACATTAGTCCTGACTAGAACCAGGAAGTACCATCACATTAGTCCTGTTCTCAGGTCTCTGCACTGCCCCCTGTGGCTCAGAGAAGAGACTTTAAAGCAGCTCTGCTTGTGTACAAGTCTCTCCATGGCCTAGCACCAAAGTACATCTCAGACATGTTAGTGCCATATGAACCATCTCGGACTCTGAGGACCTCAGGGGCCGGCCTCCTGCTGGTGCCAGAGTCAGGACTAAACATGGAGCGGCCTCCTGCTGGTGCCAGAGTCAGGACTAAACATGGACCGGCATCCTGCTGGTGCCAGAGTCAGGACTAAACATGGACCGGCCTTCTGCTGGTGCCAGAGTCAGGACTAAACATGGAGCGGCCTCCTGCTGGTGCCAGAGTCAGGACTAAACATGGACCGGCCTCCTGCTGGTGCCAGAGTCAGGACTAAACATGGACCGGCCTCCTGCTGGTGCCAGAGTCAGGACTAAACATGGACCGGCCTCCTGCTGGTGCCAGAGTCAGGACTAAACATGGAGCGGCCTTCTGCTGGTGCCAGAGTCAGGACTGAACATGGAGCGGCCTCCTGCTGGTGCCAGAGTCAGGACTAAACATGGAGCGGCCTCCTGCTGGTGCCAGAGTCAGGACTAAACATGGACCGGCCTCCTGCTGGTGCCAGAGTCAGGACTAAACATGGACCGGCCTCCTGCTGGTGCCAGAGTCAGGACTGAACATGGACCGGCCTCCTGCTGGTGCCAGAGTCAGGACTAAACATGGACCGGCCTCCTGCTGGTGCCAGGGTCAGGACTAAACATGGACCGGCCTCCTGCTGGTGCCAGAGTCAGGACTAAACATGGAGCGGCCTCCTGCTGGTGCCAGAGTCAGGACTGAACATGGAGCGGCCTCCTGCTGGTGCCAGAGTCAGGACTAAACATGGAGCGGCCTCCTGCTGGTGCCAGAGTCAGGACTAAACATGGACCGGCCTCCTGCTGGTGCCAGAGTCAGGACTAAACATGGACCGGCCTCCTGCTGGTGCCAGAGTCAGGACTGAACATGGACCGGCCTCCTGCTGGTGCCAGAGTCAGGACTAAACATGGACCGGCCTCCTGCTGGTGCCAGAGTCAGGACTAAACATGGAGCGGCCTCCTGCTGGTGCCAGAGTCAGGACTAAACATGGACCGGCCTCCTGCTGGTGCCAGAGTCAGGACTAAACATGGACCGGCCTCCTGCTGGTGCCAGAGTCAGGACTAAACATGGAGAATCTGTGTTTCAGTTTTATGCAGCTAAATTCTGGAACATTCTTCCTGAAGATGTGAGACAGGTTCTACTCTGACAATGTTCAAATCTAAGATTAAAACAGTTTTGTTTAGCTGTGTTTGTGACTGAAAGGATTTTATTTGCACTCTTCTCTTTTATGACTTAAACTGTTGTGTTTTCTGTCATGCCTGTGATTTAAATGCATTTTTTTTCCTGTTGTGTGAATCACTTTGAATTGCCTTGAGTATGAAATGTGCTCCCACTCCTTGAACCGACACCTTAACGTGGTGGAGGGGTTTGAGCGCCCGATTGAGCCCAGGAGCTGTGTTGTCGGGGGCTTCAGGCCCCTGGTCGGGTCTCCCAAGGCCACCAGGTCCTAAGTGACGGGTCAGACCAAGAGCGTTTCAGAAACCCCTTATGACAAGCACAAGATCAAGGCCAGTTACGTCGCCCGGATCGGCGTCACCGGGGCCCCATCCTGGAGCCAGGCCTAGGGTGGGTGCTCAACGGTGAGGGCCTGGTGGCCGGGTCTTTCCCCACTGGGCCCGGCCGGGCACAGCCCGAAAGAGCAACATGGGGACGCCCTCCCGTGGGCCCACCACCCGCAGGAGGATCCATGAGGGGCCAGAGTGATCTGGGCGGCAGTCGACGGCAGGGGCCTCGGCGACCAGATCTCCAGACACAGAGACTAACTCTGGGGACATGGAACGTCACCTCGCTGGGGGGAGGAGCCTGAGCTCGTGCGGGAGGTTGAGCAATATCGACTAGATATAGTCGATATCGCGCCGGTCCAGCTGGCAGCCCGGTGCAACGCTCCGCTCTTTTTTCCCACTTATTGTGCTTTATCTTTTGTATTTTGTAAATATTTTTTCTACTTTAGTTGTACGATCGGGACACGCGCTGGAATCGCTTTAATTCAACATCTTTCGACTTTATTCGGCTGGATTATTGAGTGTTTTTCGTCATGTCGTTGCGATGTGCGCTAGCTCCGAGCTAGCCGCCCCGGCCCCATCGCGCCCCCCGGCCACCGCCGCTGGTGCGCGTTTATACAAAGGAGGAACTCATGAAACTGAGGGGGAAACCATCGTCTTACCCGGAGATCGTCACGTTATCCCGACGGACATCCTAATTTTTCCCCTCCATCCCTTGTTGGGAAATGGGAGGTTTTGTCTATAGGAGTTTTTGTTTATAAGAGTTCTTCTATTAAGAGTGTTTTTTAAACTTCCTATATTCTGTTATCTGTCCTTTTCCTCTGTATCTACCTGCGTTGTATCAATGAAATTTCCCCATGTGTGGACAATAAAGGATTATCTTATCTTATCTTATCTTAATTCCACCGTCACATCTTCCGAAGAGGAAGCAGAGACAGGGGACTCAGGGGCTGACTCGTCCATCACCCGGGCTGAAGTCACTGAGGTTGTTGGCTCCTCAGTGGCTCCGGGGGTGGATGAGATCCTGAGGACCTAAAGTCTCTGGATGTTGTAGGACTGTCTTGGCTGACACGTCTCTGCAACATGGCGTGGCGGTCGGGGACAGTGCCTCTGAACTGGCAGAGCGGGGTGGTGGTCCCTCTGTTCAAGAAGGGGGTTGGATGAAGTGTCTGGGGAGGAGGAAGTCTGCTGCCCCCGCGACCCGGCCCCGGATAAGCAGAAGAAGATGGTTGGATGGATGAAATGTGCCCTACAAATAAACTTGTCTTGCCTAGACATTTATCTGCCAAACACAACTTTAGTCTAAATCTTCATGTACTTTATAAGAAGACAAATATCATGACAAAGTCATTGGTGGTAATAGTGGATAATGGCTGCCACACTCAGTGTCCATGTGCAGTATAATGTAGTGTGCAGAACAGGGTGCAACACAGACCAGCTGAGCAGCCGGAGCAGTTGCTGGATCCCTCCCCAGCTCCTGATCTCAGCTCTGGTGTCAGGCTCCTCACACATCTGCACCAGGACCCAGCACAGGCTCCACAGCAGCTTGACGTGGTGAGAGTGCAGCAGGCTGAGGAGCACCGGCACCGCCCTGAGAGCACGCAGCTGCTCCCGGACGCCCCGCACAGAGGTCAGGAGACGCAGCAGCTCCGCCGACATCCTGCAGAGGGCACACCAGAGCTCAGGACACGCTCAGAGAAACCAGACAAAGCTACATACACATTATACACAAAGATATCAGAACTAATAGTGAACAATACATCACAGTGAAACACACTCCAACCTCTTTGACAGAAGGTCATATTCTTGAAGAATCACAAGCAGGTTTTCCACAATGTGCAGGTCCCCAATCTGCTCCCTACATTCAGGACTGAACAAACAGTAATACTATTAATCATACGCTCCTAATGTCATTTTTAATTTACATAACTGTATATTTATTTATTTAATTGAAAACAGTATGTTGTAGTGAAATGGAACAGCACTAAAATAAATACAAATAAACCTACTTTTAAAAGATTTACCACTTGAGATTATTACAGTGTATTTGGCTTTACTGGTTGGTCCCGGGTGGATTGTATGGTCATTTGGGGGCCCCGGGCTGAGAGGTTTGGAACCCCTGCTCCAGTGTTGTATACTCACTGGGCCAAGGAGGTGAGAGCCAGCAGAGCTCCCAGTAACACACTGGTGTCTGAGGAGGTCAGGAGCTTCACCAGCGTCTGCACAAGTGAGTCAAAGAAGAATATATGTAATACAATTATAGGTAACACTTTAAAATAAGGTATACTATTTTAAGGCATCATAAGCACCACTTATTTGTTTAAGGCATTTATTAGCATCTGTAGTTAATAAGCCATCAACCAAAACATGTGTGTGTTAATGCAGCATGTATCCATACATTTATTGTATATGAGCATGGGCTCAAAATTCACTTCTTTACACTTAAAAGTGATAGGAAATAGGGGTGCACGGTGGCATTCCCGGACCAGACCAACATCACATGATCTCTCTGGGTGGAGTCTGCATGTTCTCCCCGTTCTTACCGTGGGTTCTCGCCGGGTTCTCCGGCTCCTCCCACCGTCCAAACACATGCATGTGTTATGCTGACTCTAAATTGGCCCTAGTGAATGAATGATTGTCTGTAATGTCTATGTCTCTGTGTTAAACCTGCGACGAGTTGGCCACTGTCCAGGGTGTACCCCGCCTAAGGCCCAAAGTCACTGGGATAGGCTCCAGTCACCCGCGACCCCGAAAGGGAACAAGCGGTAGAAAATGGATGGATGGACACTTAAAAGTGTAAAAGATAACAATGTTTTTAAAATGAGTTTAAAATAATAAACTGCAATATGACAGGACAAGTGGGTGATTCCTCATTGGTCCAGGAGGGTTCCATTGTAGTTGTATTATCTGGACCGAGTGTATTATCTTACTCTGAGTTAGCCCCGCCCACTGGGCGGAGCCTTCTGTTAATAGTCTGTCCTGTTTGTCTATTTGTTTGCACTGTTTTAAATTTCTTCTGAAACTAATCTTCTTTGTTCCCCTCACAGCCCTGTGATGGGCCATAGACAGTCTGTTGTTAGCTGCTGCAGCTCCTTATCACTGGAACAAATGTCATCCTTTTTTCGGACACGCCCTCTCGCCCTGATTTTCCACGTCGATGTCAGAGAAACATTTGTATCTACGTGAACGGTTCTGCGCTGAAATGAACGGGATTTCAACTGTCAACACTGCCTAACCCTGCAGATTATAAACACCACAAACGCCTTCTCCAAGCCGAATTTACATGTGGGAAACTCCAAAGCCTCTTGTCTTACTAAAAACAGTGTCCAGATGATACACTGAAGCCATTTCTACAATGGAACACTCAATGAGGGAGCACAGCGGCTGATTTAGTGGTGAGCAGTATTTGATCATCATCATAGCAGTGCAACTGGAGCTGTGATCACACGTCTGTCCTTGAGGTGCAAAACTGCCGTTGGAAACATCAGAGGGAAACAAGTGAGATCATTTGGCCCACAGAAAAATGCTGACTAGACCGTGTGTGTGTGGCTTTGGCTTTTGGGCCGTTACACTTTCACAAATGAGTAGTTATAACGATGACCTGAATCATCAGCTCTAGTAGAACTAACGACTCTAACCAAGGCCTGCCTCCCTGCTCTCATCCCCCATCTCACCACCCTCTTCAACCAGTCTTTATCCCTCGGCCATGTTCCTTCCATCTACAAACTGGCCTCCATCACCCCCATCCTCAAAAAACCCACCCTAGACTCCGCCAACCTCTCCAACTACCGCCCCATCTCCAACCTGCCGTTCCTCTCAAAAACGCTGGAACGCATCGTCGCCGCCCAACTTCACACCCACCTCCAGTCAAACAACCTCTATGAACCCCTCCAATCTGGCTCCGCCCACTTCACAGCACTGAAACAGCCCTGGTCAAAGTACTCAACGATCTCCTCACCTCTGCAGACTCCGGGGCCCTCAACATCCTGTCACTACTAGACCTCAGCGCAGCCTTTGACACTATAAACCATTCCATCCTCCTACAAAGGCTGCGCCAACTGGGTGTTGAGGGCTCTGCACTTGACTGGCTCACATCCTACCGAGTTCATTTCCCTCTCCGGTCACTCATCCACCCTCTCCCCAGTAACGCAGGGGGTCCTCCAGGGCTCAGTCCTCGGCCCCCTCCTCTTCATCTGCTACATCTTCCCCCTTGGTCACATCCTCCGCCAACTCAACCTGGACTTTCACTGCTACGCTGACGACACCCAGATATACCTCACCACCAAATCCACCCAAAACCCTCCCCTCACCCACACCCAAACCTGCATCTCTACAATAAAATCATGGCTCACTCAACTTCCTCAAACTGAACAGTGACAAAACAGAGCTCCTCCTCATTGGCACCAAATCCACTCTCAATAAAACTGGTCCCTTTTCACTCAGCATCGACACCTCGACCATCACCCCCTCTACCCTGGTACGCAATCTCGGTGTCATCATGGACCCCACCCTCTCCTTCACTCCCCATGTCAGCCACATCGTCAAGACCTCATACTTCCACCTCCGCCGCATCGCCAAAATCCCACACTGCCTCACCCTCCCCGCTGCTGAATCCCTCATCCATGCCTTCATCTCCTCCCGCCTCGACTACTGCACCTCCCTCCTCACTGGCACCTCCTCCCATTCCCTCCACAGACTCCAAATGGTCCAAAACTCCGCTGCCCGCCTCCTCACCCACACCCGCCTCCTCACCCACACCCGCCTCCTCACCCACACCCGCCTCCTCACCCACACCCGCCTCCTCACCCACACCCGCCTCCTCACCCACACCCTCCTCCTCACCCACACCCGCCTCCTCACCCACACCCGCCTCCTCACCCACACCCGCCTCCTCACCCACACCCGCCTCCTCACCCACACCCTCCTCCTCACCCACACCCGCCTCCTCACCCACACCCGCCTCCTCACCCACACCCTCCTCCTCACCCACACCCGGTCCCGTGATCACATCACTCCCGTTCTCCGCTCTCTCCACTGGCTCCCCATCAAGCAGCGCATAAACTTTAAAATACTCCTCCTCACCTTCAAAGCTCTTCACCACCTTGCCCCCCCCTACCTGTCTGACCTCCTCATCCCCCACCGCCCCTCCCGAGCTCTCCGATCCTCCTCCTCTCTCACCCTGACTGCACCAACATCCCGACTCAAAACTTTTGGCAACAGAGCATTCTCCCGAACAGCACCCCGACTCTGGAACTCCCTCCCCCAACCTGTCCGCCACTCTCCCTCACTCACAACATTCAAATCCCGCCTAGAAACATACCTCTTCACCCAAGCCTATGACCTCCCCTACCCCTAGCCTCCTCTACCCCATTGCCTACTCTTCTACCCCTTGTTACATCCCCATCTTTTTCTCTCTACTTCTTCTGTCTTGTTCATTTTATCTGATTATATATAAATAAAAGTTATTATTATTATTATTATTATTAACTAAAACTTGACTTAGTATTACAATAACCAGAGGACTGACGCACCCTGTGAACTCCAGTGTCCATGATGTGCGGCCTCAGCTCCTCACACGCTGACATCTTCTGGAACATGTCTGTGGAGGAGCAGCACATGTGCAGTAAGAGCCAGAGCATCACAAGTCTTCTCACACAACCGTCCTCACATGTCATGGTGACCAGCATCTGCCCTGCAAAGGCCTGTCCACCACACGACACGTACGCCACGCTCACCCTCTCCAGATACTGAAACACACACAACATCTGGCTCCGGCTCTGACAAAGAAGGATAAATATGGAATCAAATATACCCTGGCCAAGAGTGTGATGCCCTGATGCTGATGGAAGAGAGTCTGGGAAGAAAACACAAACACAGAGCTCAATGAGGATGAAAGTGATGAGGTGTGCAATGGAGTATCAAGGGTGAGGGAACAATACATACAACACTATATATATATCTCTCTCATACAACTTACTGAAAAGAAACCGAAAGAAAAATAAATACAAATAAAACAGGCCTTTCTTTGATTTAAGATCGTCTCTGGAAACCTCTTTTTGCAGCTTCTTCTGTTCCCTATGTTTCCCACAAACATTCTTTTGTCTCTTTTGTACATTCTATGAACGACTCATGTTTATTGATTTGGGAGCTCTAAAACATTGGATTTTACATATTCACCAATTCAGAAATGAGCATGTGTTTCTATACATTTTTATTCCGTTTTTGACAATTACATTTTCATACTTTTAAACTTTTGTGTATCTATATGATGGCTGATGAGTGTATATCAAAAATGACAACACAGCAAAATATAAAACAATGCTTGAGTGGGAGCTGCGTTTTATAAACCTTACCTTTAAAATAAGATGATTAAGATTGATGGATATGGATGATTTTTTTTTTTTTCACAATCTTGTCGTTACTTTAGTCCTATTCTAGGCTTGTTTTGGTTTGTGGAGTAAATAAATGAATTAACATGTGTTTTAATGTCATTGAACTCAAAATGCTGACTCAGTTTCCTCATAATCAGTGTTTCCGCCTCTCCTTCAGTGCAGCCCTGACCGAACGGCTTCAGAGTGGTTCACCTGAAGCTCCGCGTCTCGGACCAGTATTCGAAGACAGATGAGAACTCTGAGGACGGACTCAGGTCCAGCAGTGTCAATCCAGTCACTGTCAAAGCAGAGAACAAACACAACCTTAAATAAATAAAGCAGTAAACATTTAGTATTTTACGCTACCTGCACAGTCGATTCTTGACCAGAGAAATCAGGAGGTTTCTAAAGAGTTTGTGCAGAGCGTGGCTGCTGAAGCACCGGTGCTTTTCATACTCCTCACTACAAAACAAGCAGAAGGTTATAATTCCCCCAGATACAGCAGGACAGAGGCCTCTCACTCACAATGGTGGAAATGAACATTCTAAATCAGGGGTGTCCAAACCTTTTTCACCAAGGGCCGCATTTTGAAACTTAAACGGGGCAGAGGGCCACAAACAACTTGACAATGTCGAATTTGTTGAATGACAAAGTGAATCATTCGAAATTTTTCATTTGACGTCATTGCGATGAGCCTCCACACCTCTAATTAGACCTAGAACATTAATATTAGATTGGTATAACATCAATATGCCTGAATTTTCCCAATTTCACAGTAGAAAGTACTACTTTTTGTTGTTTGGGCCAACAAAAATTGGTCTGAGTGCCGCATTTGGCCCCCGGGCCCTAGTTTAGACATGCCTGCTCTAAAGTGAATCTCAAACTATGGGCGTGTCCCAACACGAGCAGCCTCTGAAGAGCGTGTGGAGCGCGTGGACTTCAGAACACTACATTCCCCACAATGCATTTCACTGTCATGTTTTCAAACGGGGCAGCGCTTCGGCCTGAGCAACTGAGCAGGAAACAATGGAAAGGAACGTGTCAGTAAAGATTTTGAAATAAATCTGTGACTGTCCAGCAACAGCGCTGTAGAAATAAGTCTGTTCTCATTTGTTTGTGTCTTTAACCACAAACTCACAGCTGTTTTACACCGCTGTGTTTCTTTACCAGTTCTCCTGTTCACCTCCTGCTCCTTGTGCACTCACACACTTCAGTCACGTGTGTAGTGCGGAGTGCGAGTGCTGGGACAGGGTCTTAGGGCTGTAGTCCATGGAAATAACCACTAAAGACTGAGAAAGAGAGTGCTGCTAAAGAGCTTCTATAATCTGACCATACAGTGACCTAAAGTACACACAAAATATCATTAAAGTGTGAAAAATTCAATCATTGACAACACCAAAACACAGAAGCAGAATAACTGGATCACTTTCTGCTGTTGAAATGTTACAATCCCAATAAAATAATTCGTCAACTGATAAAAACGTTGGTCAATTAAGACACTATCGAGCAATTAATCAACTAAATGACCAAATGTTTACAACTTTCGGGTGCGACATAAAGGTGAGCATCTACTGTAGCCACAGCTGCCCCGGGGTCGACTGATGGAAGTGAGGCTGCCAATCTGCGCCATCGGCCCCTCCCACCTCCACTGTCAGAGTGTAGGATCATGTTGCCAGTGTGACATGTGTAACACGCAACAGTCTGAGGACTTTGTCCCATTCCTAAGACACAACATTTGTATGAAATTGTTCATTGCTATGACAACGGTCCTATGTCCTCATCACGCTGAAACCAATGGACACGACTGAATAAGATGCTCCAAACCTGAATCTCTGCAGCGCCAGGTTGATGCTGAGCTCGGCCTTGTGTGCGCTGGAGTTGTTTGGACAAGGCGTGTGTGACTTCTTCACTTCCCCCTGAACATGTGACACAAGCAGACGTTTGACCCGCAAAGTTTCAAACCCCAAACCGAACCTTTACCTCTGGTCTGCGCGCGCTCCTCTCAAGCAGAGACAGAAGCTTTTGGAGGTCTCGACATGCCCTTGAACGACAAGTTTATCAGTTTGTTTTTGTGTCAGAAAAATGGAATATGACAGTTTGAAGCGTCTCACTGGCTCTGGCTGGTCGACTTCACCACTGGCCGCGCCCTCTGTTTGGGGGCGTGTTTCAGAGGGTTGGACATGGTTCAAATTCTCCTGAGAAGAAACTACTTTTAACACATTTAAGATAAGATAAGATATTTGTGGTTCAGACATTCATTTGAACAGGAATGAAGTAATTTCTCTGCATATTCTTTCATATTCTGTGGTTGTTGCAAATTTACAAAATGAGCTTCACATTTTTCATTCCACAATATTGTTATCTACTTTATCATTTGAATTTGATTTTTCGTTTCATACTTGAAATACGCACATGTTAAAACAAGCACAAAGACATATTCTGTTTGGGATTTTCCTATCAATAAATACAAAATAAATATAGATGAGAGCGACGCTGCTGGTTCTTCATGTTGTGGAGTCTGTTTCCAGTCCATGTCCATTGTGACATTATAATCAATCATTGTTTTTGAGTGATTATTGGGAGTGTCTGCAGAGCCGCGGGTGAGGGTTAAGGTTAAGGTTAAGGTTAGGGTTAGGGTTAGGGTTAAGGGTTAGGGTTAGGGTTAAGGGTTAGGGTGAGGGTTAAGGTTAGGGTTAAGGTTAGGGTTAAGGTTAGGGTTAGTGTGGGTTAGGGTTAAGGGTTAGGGTTAAGGTTAAGGTTAAGGTTAAGGTTAAGGTTAGGGTTAGGGTTAGTGTGGGTTAGGGTTAAGGGTTAGGGTTAGGGTTAGGGTTAGGGTTAGGGTTAAGGTTAAGGTTAGGGTTAGGGTTAGTGTGGGTTAGGGTTAAGGGTTAGGGTTAGGGTTAGGGTTAGGGTTAAGGTTAGTGTGGGTTAGGGTTAGGGTTAGGGTTAGGGTTAGGGTTAGGGTTAGGGTTAAGGTTAAGGTTAGGGTTAGGGTTAGTGTGGGTTAGGGTTAAGGGTTAGGGTTAGGGTTAGGGTGAGGGTTAAGGTTAGGGTTAAGGTTAGGGTTAAGGTTAGGGTTAGTGTGGGTTAGGGTTAAGGGTTAAGGGTTAGGGTTAAGGTTAAGGTTAAGGTTAAGGTTAGGGTTAAGGGTTAGGGTTAAGGTTAGGGTTAGTGTGGGTTAGGGTTAAGGGTTAGGGTTAGGGTTAAGGTTAGTGTGGGTTAGTGTTCGGGTTAGTGTGGGTTAGGGTTAAGGTTAGGGTTAAGGTTAGGGTTAGCCATGACGCTATAAGAGAAGTCCCGCGGTTCCTGAAACTGCGCGGCCATTTGACCGCGGCACTGCAGCTACGGCCTAAATATAATACTATAAAAACGTATGTATTATATGAAGTAAACCACAATAAGAAAAAGTTGCTTTACACGAGCAATCCCATTTATGACCCAAAAACACACATTTGTAAGAATGAATTTGATACAAATGTCTTCACTATTATTGAAATGTGTTTAAATGACTGAATATAATACAAAACTATTTTAAAAAGTGTTCTGATATATATAGTATTCCTAATTGATTAATTAATTACTAATGAGTGTTTCTGGGACACAAAAGGCACAGACTTGTTGTAAATACCCTAATAATAATTTACAACCTAAAATATGATATAATAACATATTCAAGATGTTAATATTATGTTTCTATGTCTGTATTTAGGGTATAATTAAACTCCTTGTTTCTATACAGCGTGAAGTCATTGAGATGTGTATCTAAAAGTGGATAAAAATAAAGATAACAAAACGAAAAGCATAAAAGTAAATGATAGCAGTTAGCTAACAGTTAGCTTAGCACTGTTTATCTGAAGTTCACTGTTTCAGACGAACAAATGAGGACGTTCAAATATCACAAATTCGTAGTTTCTTACCTTACATAGCGGCATAAAAATATCAACATCTTCTACTTTAGTTTATCTGTCGAGTTTACTCCACAGTTGGATAGTTTAGTCTAAAAATGATCCAGTCGTTGCGCGCATCATTTATTTAACGTTAACTCGGCTGTGTCGGCCAATCACAAGAGGCGATGTTGGGCACTCGTTCAGTCTAGACCAATGAACGAGGGGATGATAGTGATGTGAGTGTTACCTATTGTGTTACCATGGATACCGCACCAGACGCGCTCTTACATTCCGTCACCTGCTGCAGTTTGTTCCAACACAAACACAAACATTAAACCGGAAATAAATCACACCAAACGAATCAGTGAAAAGATAAAGTTATGGGCAAATAATCACAAGAGATGATTTACAGGATGTTCTATTCTACGATCCTCAGAATGATGCCACATTTCAAGGGGCATCATAATAATGCTCTAACGTCATATTTGAAGGACTTTTTCCTTTTGTTCCTGCCCTACTACAAATAAGATAAAGGCAAGGCAAGTTTATTTGTAGAGCACATTTCATACACAATTCAAAGTGCTTCACACAGCAGGAAAAATGCATTAGAATATTCCTTTATTGTCCACACATGGGGAAATGTTGGTGTTACAACGCAGTAGATCCAGACGGAAGGACAGATAACTTATAGGAAGTTAAAAAAATAAATAAAAAAAATAAAAATACAATCTTAATAGAAGAACTCTTATAAACAAAACAAAAAAATAAAAAATAAAATAAAAAGATAAAAAATAAAAATAAAGTAAAAATAATAAAGTAAAGTAAAAATAGCTAACATAAGACTAAATAGTACTAATACTAATGGTAAGTAAACACTCTTATTTACATCAGTTATATGCACATGAATATGGCCTTAATTGATTGTGAGTACGACAGTAATTGCACATGAATATGACGATATTGCACATGGTTAATTCAGTATAAATACATCTGAATCGATGATAAACTCCCTTTCAACAAATGTAAATGTATAATGAAGTTGAAATGCACGAGGAGCGTGTGGACTTCTGAACACTACATTCCCCACAATGCATTTCACTGTCATGTTTTCAAACGGGGGACCACAGCAACTGAGCAGGAAACTATGGAAAGGAACGTGTCAAGAGTTAAACTGATGTTTGAAATAAATCTGTCCAGCAACAGCGCTATAGAAATAAGTCTGTTCTCATTTGTTTGTGGCCAAGTCAGAAAAAGCTCCCTGTAAAACCATTCTTAATATACCTAAAGAGAGCGTACGATACTACAAACCCCCGGATCCATATGTGAATAACAACAACGACAACAGTTTTTAATTATGGATATTTGTATGACGGTTATTTTGTTTTAATTACGATTTTATTTTTTTTTGCATCGATTTTTTTTTTTTACATCGAATATAGTAAAAATATTCATTGTATTACTTTTTTTTTAATTCGATGTAAAAAAAAATACAAAGTTAAAAAATATGAAATTCAATGTCAAAAATAAATAAATACGATGTCAAAAAAAAAAAAATAGTAACAAAAACACAAAAACACCGCCTTTTACGGTTATTACCGCGAGATTAACACACAGCTACAGAGAATACTATAATATCGCGAGACCGAAACATTCCTCCGCTTCACATTCACGTAGGTTTTACGCTGAATTTCCGCCGTAGCGCGATGGCAGCGCGCGGCCTGTACGCGCCTGATCGTGCGTAGCTCCTCCGGCTCTCACAAGGGGAATGTGGGCTCGTGAATGATCCGCTTTTGAGACGGCACAGAGCGTCAACGTTATGGGTGAGCCTCCTTCAGTCCGCATCTTCTCCCGCGCCACACGCAGCGCCGCGTACGAGCTCACACTGTCATTATGGACCGGAATCACGACCGCTAAATATAAGAGTTTAGTGGCGCCGCGCTCAGCTCATGCAGTTGTCTGAGCAACCAACGCCCATGGAGCTAGCCTCTTAGCATTGGGCTAGCAGCTCGTCCTAACAGCCGAGTGTGTATCATTTCCTGCCTTGAGATCGCTCCTAAAACGTCTTTCTTCTGAACATCGTTTCATCGTGAACATAAGTGCTTCTCCCGCACATTGTTGTAGTAACATGCGATTTTCACAAAATGCGACCAAACTAGTCAAAATCACGTCGTTAGCCTTTATCATAATGACTGAATATCAGGTCAGTCGTTATTATTACTTGCAAGTTAATAAGAACTATACTAATAATAATAATCGCCAGCATTTTGGAAGCACAATTAGATCTTTTAAATTCAAAGTACAGCTGTTATATCTGAATGCAAAGATCCTGCTGCGTTGTCACTTTAACTTTATTTTGCCATTCAGTCGACTCTGTACATTAAAGCTGGACACAAAGCTGGGAGATGGTTTTATTAGACAATGGGAATAAAAGAAAATGAAAGAGTTCCCGGTCTGGCTCCTGATCTGACGATGACCGTTACAGTGTGGTGTTTGTGCTCACAATAATCCTACACTACAGTTGTGTCATATCTTTTGTCAGGATACTGCTTTAGTTGAATGATTTGGCTCGTTTGGATTTGAAATTCTGTTCAATATAATTCCGCCAATAATGGAATTACTAGTTTGTCTGAAGTTATTATGCACATACATTGTACACGGTCAGAGTTTAAAGGAGACATGGGCGTTTAATACTAGTTTAATATTAAGCACTTGTGGTTGTGCTGTTGCCAAATCATTTTCATACCAACCTCGTCTTAGTCTGGCGTCTGTGGTCGGTACGATAAGACTGTTTGCATCGGAGCTGTGTGACCGGGGGAAAGAGGACAAGTCTGTGCCGTCTAATCTGGATTAACCTTGATCTGATCTGATGCTCGGTGACTTTAGAATCACTGCTTTGTAAAGTTATTTATCTCATGTTATTGGTGTTTCACATCTGACCACTTCCTCACACAGATATGTAAAGTCAGCCAGTGTGATAGTAAGCGACACTGCAGGTAAATGTGGACAAAATGGTTTCTACGTTATCTGTAAATGTATGTCGATTCATTTAAAATATGTTGCAAGTTTATAATCATTGACAAATTTGCTTCAAAAATGCTCCCTAATGGCACATTTCTGCCACAGCCTCCTGAAATATGTACTCAGGTTTATCAAATGTACACACTGAGAGAATTTGGGCTTTTATTTCATAAGAATGTATATAAAAAGGGCCTTTGTTGTCAAAGGTTAAAACCTTTAAAAATCAATCTAGAAATGTAAGAATGATCAAATACTTCACAAAACGTACAAGATAGAAATGTGGTCTCTTTAGGTGGCACTCTAAAGGACACATATTATGCTAAATTGTCTAAGCAGTCTAAAGTTTGTCCCCTCGTCACAAACATTCCTGGACTTACATTTAGCTTCATTCACTCTTGTTTGATGAAGCCTGCTTTTTTGTTGTTGTCCGGACAGTGCATGACATACATGCTGTGAATGTTGTAGCCATGGGCTCATTTACATATGTGGGAAGTGTGGACCTGAATATCAGGTTTACAAGAGAAGACTCTTTCTAGATTGTTCCACGATCAGAGGACGGGAAGCTCCAAATAGAAGAATATAGGAAACCTACTCACACGGATCAGTACCCGCTCTTTGGCTCTAACCACCCACTACAGCACAAGCTGGAGGTGATCAGAACCTTACAACACAGAGCTCAAGAGGTGCCCACCAGCTCAGAGGACAAGAGGAGCCCACCAGCTCAGAGGACAAGAGGAGCCCACCAGCTCAGAGGACAAGAGGAGCCCACCAGCTCAGAGGACAAGAGGAGCCCATCAGCTCAGAGGACAAGAGGAGCCCACCAGCTCAGAGGACAAGAGGAGCCCACCAGCTCAGAGGACAAGAGGAGCCCACCAGCTCAGAGGACAAGAGGAGCCCACCAGCTCAGAGGACAAGAGGAGCCCACCAGCTCAGAGGACAAGAGGAGCCCACCAGCTCAGAGGACAAGAGGAGCCCACCAGCTCAGAGGACAAGAGGAGCCCACCAGCTCAGAGGACAAGAGAAGCCCACCAGCTCAGAGGACAAGAGGAAAGAGGAAAAACACGTGAGGAATGCCCTCTCAGCCTGTGGATACCCGGCTTGCAGGCTTTTAGCTAGAGGGCCGTCTTTCAGTTTTTTTGGACGGGGTATCTCACCATGTGGATGGACAAGTGAAAATTTGTTTACAAGTGAAAATTTGCATGCTGCGCGCTGATTGGTCGACAAAGTTTGTGTGCTTGGCTCTGATTGGCTGCCGAGCCATGGTCTTGAAAATCCAGAACCTCCACGGCCAAATACCATGTAAAATACGGCGCGATACGCCGCTCCTCAGTGTCAGAGTGTGATGCGCACGGCCGAGAGTATGGAAAGTCAATATGATACAAGAGTAGAGCTGGGTTGAAAAAATCGATTTTCCGATTTTTAATCAATTCACATATTAATGACCAATTATCGATTCGTACGTCCAAAGATCTTTATTTATTTATTTTTTAATAAAAAAAAAATGTATTAAAAAAAAAAAAAAAAATTAAAAATGCTCAACGTTTACATTTTATACTTCCAGTTTCAGTAGTGGCAGTGTGTGAGCAGTTTTAAAATAAAAATGCTTTTGGTAGCAACCGCTTTTGGGTGAATTCTTAATTATTTTCAAGCATAATAATAATGCAGTGGTTAGTGTCGCAGTAGAATCCACTGTTGCAGATGTCGTCACCTCAATGATGTCCTCCATTTATTGTCCTGGATTATCTTTCTTGAAGGTAGATTGACCCTTAACCTTTTCATCAGTCTTCCATCAGTAACTACCAATACTTGTAAGATTTGCTGTTTAATATTGATATAATACTAGTTTTAATATGTTGCTTCTCTACACAGTCATGAAGTGAAGGAAATGGTTCAAATACATTTTTCATTTTTAATAACATTAACCCCCGAATCAAAATCGGATCGAATCGGATGGAATCTGAGAAAATCTGAAAAAAACTATTTTGAAACGTAAAAATCGGAATCGAATAGATTTTTGATTTTTTCGAAATTTGAATCGAAACCCAGCTCTATACAAGAGGCGTGCGGGCGCCGCTCTAGATTGCCGTGCGGGCGCCTACACGCACGTTAAAAGCGCCGCTTTATTTAGTAAAAGCGTTGAAAAAAGGTCATGAAACACATATTGGCTTCGGCGCTCGCGGAAATTTTTGAAGCCCCCGGTTGGACGGGGTGTTTTCAAATCCTGGCTAAAAGCCTGCCGGCTTGTGCTCTCAACAGAGCGAAGAGAACCAAAAAGCAGGACAAAAGGGAAACGGAACAAAGAAAGAAGGGTGTTTCTATCACTTATGTCTCGAGACATAAGTGATAGAAAGTGATGTCTGAAAAACGAAATTCCTATTTAATTTAAAGAACACTTTAAGACAGAAACTGGTTCAGCCTAAGGACAAAACACTGACACAAAACAGAGCAGTGTAGTGTCTTCTGTCCACCAAAGAAATGGTCTTGACACAAAAAGGACAAAGGTTGTGAAATATGCCATGTGTTCAGAATGTGTCTCCCGGCTACATGCTTTTGTCACACATCTGCCTGAATATGATTTGACTTTATTAATGGTGTTTTCTCTCGTGTTATTTTTTCTCTGCTGCCTTGACGCCGGCTCTGCCCACTCATCGACTCCATCCAACAACCCCCATCAACAGCTGTAAGTATTCAGTCTTCTCCAACTGCACTTGCTTTTGTTCAACTGTGTATTCTGGCCCAGCTCTCATTTTCCCTCAGGATTGGTGTGGTATTAGGATTAGGATCCACACACGTGCATCAGGGCTGCAGCAGCGGAAATGAGCAAACACACTGAGGGCCTCCATCCAACAGAAATGTGCTGTTTGTTTATTCAAATGAACACGTTAAAAAAGAAGGTTTTTCCATAACATGGCCTGAATTAGTCCTGATTAGTCTTTGCTTTAAGGGGCCTCCACACTGCGGCGGCCGAAGTGTCCCGTTTACATTCAAAGTCTGTGTAAACGCACGTCGAGCACGTTGTGCGTTTCCCGTGGCGCGATTTCTTAGTTTTTGCGACGCGAGAGCGCGTTTTCTTACGCTCTCGGCGCTTTGAGCGCGCGTATGAGGCCCCCGAGGCGCCCGAAGCAGCCGGCGCGACATGTTCAGATTTGTTCAACTTTCTGCTGCAGATGCGCCGCAGCAGCCAATCAGAGATGACGTGATACGCACGACCCGGAAAAAGACCCAAAACAAACCCGCAAGATTAAAAAAAATCCTTAAAACGCAGCTCTTGGAGCAAATAATGATATTGACTAAACTCTGCTCAGCTTTGAAGTATATGCTGGTCCCAGACGGGCCCCGGGGCCCATCACCTCTGTTTTTGGACTTTGTAAAGCTAATAAACCAAAAGCCATGGTCCATGTCCTCCTGCTGGTGCCAGAGTCAGGACTAAACATGGAGCGGCCTCCTGCTGGTGCCAGAGTCAGGACTAAACATGGACCGGCCTCCTGCTGGTGCCAGAGTCAGGACTAAACATGGACCGGCCTCCTGCTGGTGCCAGAGTCAGGACTAAACATGGAGCGGCCTCCTGCTGGTGCCAGAGTCAGGACTAAACATGGACCGGCCTCCTGCTGGTGCCAGAGTCAGGACTAAACATGGAGCGGCCTCCTGCTGGTGCCAGAGTCAGGACTAAACATGGACCGGCCTCCTGCTGGTGCCAGAGTCAGGACTAAACATGGACCGGCCTCCTGCTGGTGCCAGAGTCAGGACTAAACATGGAGCGGCCTCCTGCTGGTGCCAGAGTCAGGACTAAACATGGAGAATCTGTGTTTCAGTTTTATGCAGCTAAAATCTGGAACATTCTTCCTGAAGATGTGAGACAGGTTCTACTCTGACAATGTTCAAATCTAAGCTATAAACAGTTTTGTTTAGCTGCGCATATGACTGAAAGGATTTTCTTTGCACTCTTCTCTTTTATGACTTAAATTGTTTTTGATTAGTTAATTTTATTGTTTCTGTAATTTCTTTATGATTTTAATGCATTTTTCCTGCTGTTGTGAAGCACTTTGAATTGCCTTGTGTATGAAATGTGCTCTACAAATAAACTTGCCTTGCCTACTTGTTCTGCTAAAGCTCAAGATCATTCTAAAACTGGACCAATATTTAGTGGATAACATTTGTGACGTGACGCAAATACTGCCTGTATTTATAACTAAAGATCTGACCATTATGAACATGACCATGAGCCTCAAACACAAACCTGAGATGGATTGTAAGTCCATTTGTTTGAACGTGGCACTGCTGTTGCTTCTCTTCTCCTCTGCACATGCTCAGTTAGAGCTTCTCTTCTCCTCTGCACATGCTCAGTTAGAGCTTCTCCTCTGCACATGCTCAGTTAGAGCTTCTCTTCTCCTCTGCACATGCTCAGTTAGAGCTTCTCTTCTCCTCTGCACATGCTCAGTTAGAGCTTCTCTTCTCCTCTGCACATGCTCAGTTAGAGCTTCTCCTCTGCACATGCTCAGTTAGAGCTTCTCCTTAGAGCTCTAAAACAAGCTGCTGTCTGCTCTGCTTCTCAAAGCTCTTGTTAGAGGGCGGAGCATGAACGGGCCTCTGAACACGCCCACAGACTGAGCAGAAGAAGAAGCTTCCTGCAGTACTGCTTACTGACCTGTAGTGGGCAGTAAAAGACACACTGCTTCAGCAGCAGAAGTGAGGGGGAAACGGGTGTTCATTCATTCATTTTCTACCGCTTTATCCCATTAGGGGTCGCGGGCGACTGGAACCTATCCCAGTGACTTGGGGCCTTAGACGGGGTACACCCTGGACAGTGACAGACTCTGGTTTTAACACTGCCCTCAGTCAACTTAAGTCCAATTGCTGTTCTGCTGCTAAAAGTCTTGGTGTTTTTATCGACCGTCTGGACGATGTAACTCTGTATATGTATTTGTATACTCAACATGGTACACATGGTTCAAAATGCACGGCTGCTTTCAGTAAACATGATCACATCACCCTGTGGTGGCCTCAGTGAAACAGCCTGTCCACTTCAAAATGCTCTTTTTAAATCTACTCCTGTCTTGGCACTTCTTTAGCTGAAATGCTGTCCTTGCACACCAGAGCATGAAGGTCCTCTGACCAGTGTTTGCTGGACTGCCCTGGGTCACAGCTCAGGAGGGGACAAAGCCTTTTCCAGAGCAGCATTTTCCCCCTCAGCATTAGAAAAAACACTTCTGTTTTAGTATTGTCTTTAACTCCTGAGCTGAACGCTTGTTTTCAATTATTATGGCCATTCTTTGATTTATTTCATGACTATATATTTTTCACAAAGTATCTCATTATTTTTGTCCTGTGATGTATTTTGTCCAGCGCTTTGGGGCAGTGACCTAAAGAAGCATCTAAAGTGCTCCTACTGCAGAAGAATTAGTCTGTGCTCAGGGCCGGTCCAAACGTGGCTTTAGCGTAGCCGCGTAGACCACATGATCTTTTACTGCAGAGATCACAACTATGACATCATATAAACGTTCTAAACCTTCAATATTTTGTTTGTTTTTTCTATCCAGCAGCAGAAGAATCTAGAGGGATATGTGGGCTTCGCCAGCCTGCCCAACCAAGTGTACAGGAAGTCAGTGAAGAGGGGTTTCGAGTTCACCCTGATGGTCGTGGGTAAGATCTCTGTCCAATCGTGTCATTGTGATGTCTTTATGGTGGTGCGGTCCATGTGATGTGTGTGTTTGATCCCTCATGTGTCCTCATGGTTGATCCCTCATGTGTCCTCATGGTTGATCCCTCATGTGTCCTCATGGTTGATCCCTCATGTGTCCTCATGGTTGATCCCTCATGTGTCCTCATGGTTGATCCCTCATGTGTCCTCATGGTTGATCCCTCATGTGTCCTCATGGTTGATCCCTCATGTGTCCTCATGGTTGATCCCTCATGTGTCCTCATGGTTGATCCCTCATGTGTCCTCATGGTTGATCCCTCATGTGTCCTCATGGTTGATCCCTCATGTGTCCTCATGGTTGATCCCTCATGTGTCCTCATGGTTGATCCCTCATGTGTCCTCATGGTTGATCCCTCATGTGTCCTCATGGTTGATCCCTCATGTGTCCTCATGGTTGATCCCTCATGTGTCCTCATGGTTGATCCCTCATGTGTCCTCATGGTTGATCCCTCATGTGTCCTCATGGTTGATCCCTCATGTGTCCTCATGGTTGATCCCTCATGTGTCCTCATGGTTGATCCCTCATGTGTCCTCATGGTTGATCCCTCATGTGTCCTCACGGTTGATCCCTCATGTGTCCTCATGGTTGATCCCTCATGTGTCCTCATGGTTGATCCCTCATGTGTCCTCATGGTTGATCCCTCATGTGTCCTCATGGTTGATCCCTCATGTGTCCTCATGGTTGATCCCTCATGTGTCCTCATGGTTGATCCCTCATGTGTCCTCATGGTTGATCCCTCATGTGTCCTCATGGTTGATCCCTCATGTGTCCTCATGGTTGATCCCTCATGTGTCCTCATGGTTGATCCCTCATGTGTCCTCATGGTTGATCCCTCATGTGTCCTCATGGTTGATCCCTCATGTGTCCTCATGGTTGATCCCTCATGTGTCCTCATGGTTGATCCCTCATGTGTCCTCATGGTTGATCCCTCATGTGTCCTCATGGTTGATCCCTCATGTGTCCTCATGGTTGATCCCTCATGTGTCCTCATGGTTGATCCCTCATGTGTCCTCATGGTTGATCCCTCATGTGTCCTCATGGTTGATCCCTCATGTGTCCTCATGGTTGATCCCTCATGTGTCCTCATGGTTGATCCCTCATGTGTCCTCATGGTTGTAGACGTAGGGGAGATGTTTGGATGTATGTCTTGGATTCGTGCTGCTGAAGCTTCGTGCTGAGCTGCAGCAGTGATGCTTCAAACACAGGGTTCTTTGAGATGCTCTGATGTGACTCTTGTCTCAGGGCCAGGATCCTTCTGAGCCGGTCTCTCCTGTGTTTGCATGAAAACCTTTCTCTGGGTTAAAACAGGGCTTTCCTGTGGGAGAAACAGAACTTGCAGCTGTCACATTGTAGACCACGAGCCTATGAACGGCTCCTCCACCGTAGTTACATAGTGGGCTTTTTGTGCAAGAAAATAAATATGAAAAGGACGTGTGGTTGATCAGAAGATGGGTTGGTATATTGATATAGATATATATATTGAGTCCTATATATCTTAAATGTAGTATGTAGTGCACTCCATTGTCGAGAGTGTCTTGAACCTACATGACACAGGCTGTGAACAGATTGTAGCTCTGGTCTTATTTTGCATCCGTTGTCCCACGTTCACTCTCTCAAACGCACTCTTTCATACACTAGTAATGGACACTGGTCCATCCACTGGCAGCTAGCTTTCCCCCAACATGCTAATGTAAGCACATCATTGTAATGAAAGTGATTTGAACAGGTGGTCATGTTTAATGGACTTACAGAGACCTCCTCTGCCTCTGACCTCACAAAAGGGTCATGGTTGAACCCATGTGTTTTCTGAGGCTTTGAGGGGGAGGATTAATGAGTGTGAATGAGGCTAAATACAACTCCAAGTTAATATATTATTATAACATGGTTAAACGCTCTAAAAAGTCAATTTAGGATAAATGTCTTTTAAAACCGTGTTGTGGATATACCGTATGTGTTAAATCTGGCTGTGCATAAACAGGAGCTTTAAATGGGTCCATTGTTTGTCAGGTCACTCTTGTTCTCAGCTGTGGGCCCACATGTCCCACCTCCAAGGCACAAGCTGGAACACCACAGAGGGACAACAACACCTCTAGAGACATCACAATGTTTGTCCTTCCTTCAGCCCCATAATATAGCAGTTTGCACTCAGTTTTATATCCATTTGTCTTGGTTCACAAATTGCAGCAATATATCGTGATAATGAAGTAATTTTGAATTCCCTGCACACTTCATTCTAGTCCACAGCTCTCAGTCCTCTACTGGAGTGGATGACCTCACATGTGCTACATAAATACCACAGCATGGCTCTTTCTCTGGGTTTGGTTAAATATTGAGCGGTGAGCTGCAGCTTGTGCCACTTGTCTGCCCCGCTGCTGATTGTGATAGTGAGTGTGTTCAGTGGAGCTGGGAAACGGACTCTCAAAGGTCAAACCAGTTGAGATGATCCATCACAGAACCAGTCATCTGGACAGGAGCGCAGCCTGTGACTAAAAGAGCTGTCTGGAAAACGGCACAATTGGCCACAAAAGAAGCACTGTCCTTTCTGTCAGGGCCTGTTCTGACCTTCTGCTTTCTTGTGTTGTAGGCGAGTCGGGCCTGGGCAAGTCCACACTCATCAACTCCCTGTTCCTCACAGACCTGTACTCAGCAGAATATCCCGGCCCTTCACATCGAATCAAAAAGACCGTACAGGTGAGAAACCATGAGCACGACAGCCCGATCCTCCAGCCAGCTACTCCTGTCCTAGCACTGAAGTCAACCACAGTTCCAGTCCCTGCCCGTTATAAATCTGTTATAAGCTGTCAGTTTTCTGAGGCGTATAGTACTAAAGATTGGAAAATGCTCTAACAAAGTGAGCGAATTTTTAGCTGCGAAATGTTTCTGAATATAAACCGTTGATTTACAAGGCTGGACAATATTTCAAATAAATTTTCTTTAATTTTAAAACTGAGAAAATACATAAAAACTAAACTATTCAGAGTTTTTTCAGAGTTAAAGATCAGAGTTCGAAATATGCTTCTTCTGGATGGAATTGAAACTCATGGAACACTCAACGTTCTTTAGTTTTTTGGAACAGTGTAGTCCTGGTTCAGACCTGATAAGTATTAGTCTAGTCCTAGTTTAATTCTGGTGTCATTTGGCAGAGCAACATTGTAAAGCCTTGTGGGAATATATCCATTTCAATATTACATGTTGCCTTGTTAAGTCCTTGTTAAATCATGTATTCAGCCTTGATTTGTTACTTTACATGCTTTTTGGAGACACTTGGAGTGAAAGTACTAACCTGACTCTTCTCCTGTGTTCTGCTCAGGTGGAACAGTCCAAAGTTCTAATAAAAGAGGGCGGTGTGCAGTTGCTGCTCACCATCGTGGACACACCGGGCTTTGGAGACGCTGTGGACAACAGTAACTGGTAACAGTTTGACGTTACCTACACTGTTTTTACCATGGTTCATGTTTACACCTGTGCCTTGCCTTTGCCCAGCTGGCAGCCCGTCATCGACCACATCGACAGTAAGTTTGAGGACTACCTGAACTCCGAGTCACGTGTGAACCGCAGACGGATGCCCGACAGCAGGATCCACTGCTGTTTGTACTTCATCGCCCCCTCAGGACACGGGTATGTGAGCGTCACATGTCAAAATGAGTTGTTTGGGCACATTTTGCACATTAGGACCATACACGAGGACCATACACGAGGACCATACACGAGGACCATACACCAGGACCATACACGAGGACCATACACCAGGACCATACACCAGGACCATACACGAGGACCATACACGAGGACCATACACGAGGACCATACACGAGGACCATACACGAGGACCATACACGAGGACCATACACGAGGACCATACACGAGGACCATACACGAGGACCATACACGAGGACCATACACGAGGACCATACACGAGGACCATACACGAGGACCATACACGAGGACCATACACCAGGACCATACACCAGGACCATACACCAGGACCATACACCAGGACCATACACCAGGACCATACACCAGGACCATACACCAGGACCATACACCAGGACCATACACCAGGACCATACACCAGGACCATACACAAGGACCATACACAAGGACCATACACCAGGACCATACACCAGGACCATACACCAGGACCATACACCAGGACCATACACCAGGACCATACACCAGGACCATACACGAGGACCATACACCAGGACCATACACGAGGACCATACACGAGGACCATACACGAGGATCCGTGTGTGCGATTCATGATCCGTGTGTCCCTGCAGACTGAAGCCCCTGGACATCGAGTTCATGAAGCGCCTGCACGAGAAGGTCAACGTGATCCCGCTGATCGCCAAAGCGGACACACTCACCCCTGAGGAGTGCCAGCAGTTCAAGAAACAGGTCAGGCACATGTACATGCACATGCACACATGCACATACATACACACATGTACACGCACACATACACATGCACATACATACACACATGTACACGCACACATACACATGCACATACATACACACATGTACACGCACACATACACATGCACATACATACACACATGTACACGCACATACATACACACATGTACACGCACACATACACACACACATACACGCTCACATGTACACGCACATACACACACACACATACACGCTCACACATACACACACACATACACGCTCACATGTACACGCACATACACACACACACATACACGCTCACACATACACACACACATACACGCTCACACATACACACACACATACACACACACATACACGCTCACATGCACACTCACATGCACACTCACATGCACACTCACATGCACACTCACATGCACACTCACATGCACACATACATGCATACACGCACACTCACACACACACGCTCACATTTACACGCACACATACATGCATACACGCTCACACATACACACACACATACACACACACATACACGCTCACACATACACACACACATACACACACACATACACGCTCACATGCACACTCACATGCACACTCACATGCACACTCACATGCACACTCACATGCACACTCACATGCACACATACATGCATACACGCACACTCACACACACGCTCACATTTACACGCACACATACATGCATACACGCACACTCACATATACACGCTCACATGTACACGCACACATACATGCATACACGCACACTCACACACACACGCTCACATGTACACGCACACATACATGCATACACGCACACTCACACACACACGCTCACATGTACACGCACACATACATGCATACACGCACACTCACATATACACGCTCACATGTACACGCACACATACATGCATACACGCACACTCACATATACATGCACACGCACACATGCACACTCACATGCACACATACATGCATACACGCACACTCACACACACACGCTCACATGTACACGCACACATACATGCATACACGCACACTCACATATACACGCTCACATGTACACGCACACATACACGCTCACATGCACACGCACACATACATGCACACGCACACATGCACGCTCACATGTACACATACACGCTCACATGTACACGCACACATACACGCTCACATGCACACATACACGCTCACATGCACACATACACGCTCACATGTACACGCACACACACATGCACACGCACACATACATGCATACACGCACACTCACACATACACGCTCACATGTACACGCACATGTACACGCACACATACACGCTCACATGCACACTCACATGCACACATACATGCATACACGCACACTCACATATACACGCTCACATGTACACGCACACATACACGCTCACATGTACACGCACACATACACGCTCACATGTACACGCACACATACACGCTCATATGTACACGCACACATACACGCTCACATGTACACGCACACATACACGCTCACATGTACACGCACACACTCACACGCACACGCACACGCACACGCTCACACGTACACGCACACATACACGCTCACACGTACACGCACACATACACGCTCACACATACACGCTCACACGTACACGCACACATACACGCTCACACGTACACGCACACATACATACATGCACACGCTCACATGCACACATACACGCTCACATGTACACTCACAAGTACACACTCACATGTACACGCACACATACACGCTCACACGTACACGCACACATACATACATACATGCACACGCTCACATACACGCTCACATGTAAACGCTCACATGTACACGTACACGCACACATACACGCTCACATGCACGCTCGCTTTAGCCTCTGCCTGTGTTGAGGCTAAAGCGAGCGGCGCGCGGAGCTAATGCTACAAAATGCAGAGTTACAGCTCTAAACGCCAGCATCATTGGGCTCACTTAGTTTTACAAACAAGTTTCTTATTTTAGGTTATGTGACTTAAAATGCAAATGAATTCATCATGATAAGATAATTAGTACTTTATATATATATTCTTTATATACAAACCGTAGAGTTTGGACTGAAGTGAAATGTTGTTTTAAGAATAAAATATGTTATTTTAAGCAAAACTCCTGATTTGTTTTTTTGTTGCTATGAACTACATCATTTATTTAAAAAAAATATTTCATATGCTTTTTAATGGTTTATGGAATGTACAAGAAATTAGAGTTAGAATTAGAATCGATGGATTACTCTATTACTAAAATAATCCAAAGCTGCAGCCCTAATTCTTTAATTGAATTCTGTCAATTGGACAATAGTTTTAAGAGTGAAGACGTTTGGCCGCTCTTCCCAGAAGCTTTGTAACGACAGAACTGAGATATAAGGCAGTGAATCTGTGTGAAGGGAGGAGCTAACTACTGAAGCTAACACAAGCTTGTTGCTGGTTTAGTCTGAGTTTGTGTTCTCAGTGTCATGTTATCTGTCAAGAATGACTGTTTATTCATAAATGGTATGATTTCTCCCCTCTGTAGATAATGCGTGAAATCCAAGAACACAAAATCAAGATCTATGAGTTCCCAGAGACGGATGACGAGGAGGAGAACAGGATGGTCAAGAAGATCAAGGTGCCCACACCAGCCAAAGAAACATGAGAGCCCGTGTTTGTTCACGTTCATCTTTCTGAACCTGCCGTTGTTTTGACAGGACAAACTGCCCCTGGCTGTCGTCGGGAGCAACACTATCATCGAAGTGAACGCAAAGAGGATCCGAGGAAGGCAGTACCCCTGGGGAGTGGCAGAAGGTACAGCCTGGGCAGACGCATCATTAGTACTCGCATGATATTGTTTTCTGCTAATTAGAAGAATATTAACACCATATATTGAATAACATTTCAATAAATCACAGGCTGTAAGTTAGTCATGAGTAGGGTTCTCTTGCCCGTATAGATCAGACGTCAAACCCCCAGTGGCCAGTTCATTGTTACTGCAGCCCAAAAATCCTTTGCACTGCAGAAAGCATGTTTCCCATAGAGCGCTGGATAAAGTCAAACTGAAAGGGACCTACAGCTTTCACAAAGGCCGGAACTTTGTGCAGATTTTTGCCCATTTTCAGATCCTATCTTTTTCCAAGTTCCAAATCCTTCCGTTTTCTAATTTTTGGTTCTTGGCTCACTCTCTTACGCTTCTCCACTCTAGCAACTGGCTCTGATTGATCACATGTGTGCGATACTATGTGCGTCCGGTCTGCACTGACCACTGATCAGTCTTCAACTGAGTCTTCCTCGCTCAGAAGGGACAGACAACTCTAGTTCACACTTTGAACATTTATTGAAGGGAGCAGATATTGAGAGGAGGATGAATTTGAGAGTGCGTAGGTGTGAGTGGGTGTGTGTGTAGTTATCTTTGGTGTGTGTGTGTGGTTATATCATATGGCCGCACACAGTACCTATACACACAGGATAAGGCAAGATGAAAAAGACAGCAACCCAAGGCTCCGCTCCTGGCACAGTTATGACAAACAACGCAGCATATGGGCCTTAGGGAACTACAATAATCCCTGTTGCATTATGGGCGGTGTAGTACTTTCACAGGACTTTTAACATAGTATGCAATCCTACGTCACTTCTGGACAGCTGCCCGATGTGCTCTCGCTTCTGTATTTCCTCTTTTCTCTGCCGCTCGCTCTCCTCCGAACACGGCTGCATGTTCGTTCAGTTGGATTCTCGCCTCTGATTGGTCAAAGAGTCGTCGTCTTATCTTAATTGGGAACTTTGTCAGGAGCAGGTTATGAGCATGTGGCCAGTTGCTATAGAGATTTGTGCTGATAGAAAGTGAACCAGCTTCGTTTTAAAGCAGAGCCAGGGTTAAAGTTACGTCGCTATCACTCTTCCAGCTTTGTACAGGCCTTTGGACTAGATCAAAACTGAACAGACTTTATTTAATGTCATATAAAGCCTATAAACCCAAAGATAAGCCTATGAAAAGTAACGTAACTTAAAATGTTTGCTTTTGATCTTTGTCTTTAAATTAATAAATGGTAAATATCAATGCATCTTAAAAACTAATCATATTAAACACGGCAAAAAAGAAAAAAATATTGGGGATCTTTACGACAATCCAACATCAAGAATTAAAATCAGCGGTCACTTGACAGACCCACTGAATCTGGAAAAAGGTGTGATACAGGGCTGTGCTTGGTCCCCTCCTCTTTGCTTTGTACTTTGTCATATGTCCAGTATATTAGACCAGTGGTTCCCAAACGTTTTAGGCCACGGCCCCCATAATAACCATGCAACCTACTCTGGACCCCCACAGTAAAATTAAATGGACGTCTGTATTAATTTCAAGTTGTAAAGCTCTAAAATTAGGCATATTTATATATATTTTTGTAGTTTCTTTTGCTACGGATTGTCAGTCTGCAGTTGGATGGTTCTCAAATTATCCGAATAATGGGACTCAATGCATTTAATATGAGGGTCTTTGTTCTGATTTTGTTGTTGTCCACAAGGGTACCACAGGGATCAGTATTGGGGCCCCTCCTATTTATTCTGTACATCAATGACCTGGGTCAAAATCTCTGATGCTAACATGTATTTTTATGCTGATGACAGTTAGTTACTGCTCTGGATCATCTCTTGCTCAGGCCATTGAAAGCCTGCAGAAAGCTTTTGTAGCTGTCCAGCGTTCACTTCTTCAGTCGGTGACGTGTGGTGAGGTTCAGGGCGAGTGAGGCACCAACTCTTTCAGAGTCAGATTTACAAATGCGAATGAACCCAAAAGACAAGTCGATCTGGACCAAAAAGAGAAGCTGCAGGAGACTTGCATTCATTCCTCACCGTTTGTGTGCTATACAGTCCCACTAGCTCCGCCCTTAGTCTCACAAAGTCAAAAACCTTGCATATTTTGACAGGCGCTGCAGTTTTGTGTCATCAACATTTTGGGACATTTCACAAAATGTTGTGCAATCCACTAAAGTTTAAACCAAGGAAAGCTAGCTCAGCAAAATGATCAAACCTGACTTTAATCTGATCACTGATGTTATCAAAAATGGCTGCCGAGCTGGGTGGTGTCTGTGTCAGAGTGACGCCGCCGGACACAGACGTTCCTGAGCGCCACACGTGCGTCCACACCTCCACTCGTTCTGCCCATTCTAATTGAGGCATTTTGAATAGTTATGAGATGATGAATAAGCCATTCCCCAAAATGAATGCTGCGCTTTGTATTAGTGCCTTAAGTAATATGAGGCTTGACTCACTTCTTCCCGTTTAGTTGCAGAAATCATCTTCTCTTTCATCTGCCCTCGATCCTTTGCACATCCCGGTGCAAAGATGAACCACACACTCTGAAACTCCATTCAAGCTTGTTCATTGTGGCCGATACTGTTGGTTTCAATCCAAACTTCTCTCCCGCACCACTGCCAGAGTGGATGGGACATTTGTCATTTTAGACATGATGGACATGATTAACCCTGTCATTCCCTGATCTCATCTTGTGTTTTCCACAGTTGAAAACGGTGACCACTGCGACTTCACCATCCTCAGGGACATGCTCATCCGGTACAGCCATAACAATATCATTAGGTATGGATTACATTTGTTTTGGGTCCTCTTTTGAACATGTGATTTGTCTCCAGGACTCACATGCAGGACCTGAAGGACGTGACCAACAATGTCCACTATGAGAACTACAGGAGCAGAAAGCTGGCTGCGGTCACCTGCAACGGAGTGGACAACAACCGCTCCAAAGCACAACTGTCCACCAAGTGAGTGTCCGCTCCCGATGAGCAAAGATTCTACACTTCCATAGTAGCTGAATATAGCTCCAGTGATTAGAGAGATCAAACATGGATGCTTGTCATGTGATCATCCTTCTGAAATGCACCTGTGTTTTTCTCTTAGACTTGACACAGTCCAAGGAATGTAAGTGGTTTGTTTTACACTTGTTTTCTACATGAATGGCCCCTTTCCTCCTCCTCTTCCCCTTCTTCATCCTCCTCCTCGTTCTTCTCCTCCTCTTTTTTTCTTCTTCATCTTCTTCCTCGTCATCTTCCTCCTATTCTTCCTCCCCACAATCGGGGTCTAGATCACACTGTTATTACACTTATAGGTCACGATGTTGTTACACTTATAGGTCACGATGTTTACACTTATAGGTCACGATGTTTACACTTACAGGTCACGATGTTGTTACACTTATAGGTCACGATGTTGTTACACTTATAGGTCACGATGTTGTTACACTTATAGGTCACGATGTTGTTACACTTATAGGTCACGATGTTATTACACTTATAGGTCACGATGTTGTTACACTTATAGGTCACGATGTTGTTACACTTATAGGTCACGATGTTGTTACACTTATAGGTCACGATGTTGTTACACTTATAGGTCACGATGTTGTTACACTTATAGGTCACGATGTTGTTACACTTATAGGTCACGATGTTGTTACACTTATAGGTCACGATGTTGTTACACTTATAGGTCACGATGTTGTTACACTTATAGGTCACGATGTTGTTACACTTACAGGTCACGATGTTGTTACACTTATAGGTCACGATGTTGTTACACTTCTAGGTCACGATGTTGTTACACTTACAGGTCACGATGTTGTTACACTTACAGGTCACGATGTTATTACACTTATAGGTCACGATGTTATTACACTTATAGGTCACGATGTTGTTACACTTATAGGTCACGATGTTGTTACACTTATAGGTCACGATGTTGTTACACTTATAGGTCACGATGTTATTACACTTATAGGTCACGATGTTGTTACACTTATAGGTCACGATGTTATTACACTTATAGGTCACGATGTTGTTACACTTATAGGTCACGATGTTGTTACACTTATAGGTCACGATGTTGTTACACTTATAGGTCACGATGTTTACACTTACGGGTCACGATGTTATTACACTTATAGGTCACGATGTTATTACACTTATAGGTCACGATGTTATTACACTTACAGGTCACGATGTTGTTACACTTACAGGTCACGATGTTATTACACTTATAGGTCACGATGTTGTTACACTTATAGGTCACGATGTTATTACACTTATAGGTCACGATGTTGTTACACTTATAGGTCACGATGTTGTTACACTTATAGGTCACGATGTTATTACACTTATAGGTCACGATGTTGTTACACTTATAGGTCACGATGTTATTACACTTATAGGTCACGATGTTATTACACTTACAGGTCACGATGTTGTTACACTTACAGGTCACGATGTTATTACACTTATAGGTCACGATGTTGTTACACTTCTAGGTCACGATGTTATTACACTTAAAGGTCACGATGTTATTACACTTATAGGTCACGATGTTGTTACACTTATAGGTCACGATGTTGTTACACTTATAGGTCACGATGTTATTACACTTATAGGTCACGATGTTATTACACTTATAGGTCACGATGTTATTACACTTATAGGTCACGATGTTATTACACTTAAAGGTCACGATGTTATTACACTTATAGGTCACGATGTTATTACACTTATAGGTCACGATGTTGTTACACTTATAGGTCACGATGTTGTTACACTTATAGGTCACGATGTTGTTACACTTACAGGTCACGATGTTATTACACTTACAGGTCACGATGTTGTTACACTTATAGGTCACGATGTTGTTACACTTATAGGTCACGATGTTTACACTTACAGGTCACGATGTTGTTACACTTCTAGGTCACGATGTTGTTACACTTATAGGTCACGATGTTATTACACTTATAGGTCACGATGTTGTTACACTTATAGGTCACGATGTTGTTACACTTCTAGGTCACGATGTTGTTACACTTATAGGTCACGATGTTGTTACACTTCTAGGTCACGATGTTATTACACTTATAGGTCACGATGTTGTTACACTTCTAGGTCACGATGTTATTACACTTATAGGTCACGATGTTGTTACACTTATAGGTCACGATGTTATTACACTTATAGGTCACGATGTTATTACACTTATAGGTCACGATGTTGTTACACTTATAGGTCACGATGTTATTACACTTATAGGTCACGATGTTATTACACTTATAGGTCACGATGTTATTACACTTATAGGTAACGATGTTGTTACACTTATAGGTCACGATGTTATTACACTTATAGGTCACGATGTTATTACACTTATAGGTAACGATGTTATTACACTTATAGGTCACGATGTTATTACACTTATAGGTAACGATGTTGTTACACTTATAGGTCACGATGTTATTACACTTATAGGTCACGATGTTGTTACACTTATAGGTCACGATGTTGTTACACTTATAGGTCACGATGTTGTTACACTTATAGGTCACGATGTTGTTACACTTATAGGTCACGATGTTATTACACTTATAGGTCACGATGTTATTACACTTATAGGTCACGATGTTGTTACACTTATAGGTCACGATGTTATTACACTTATAGGTCACGATGTTATTACACTTATAGGTCACGATGTTACACTTATAGGTCACGATGTTATTACACTTATAGGTCACGATGTTGTTACACTTATAGGTCACGATGTTGTTACACTTATAGGTCACGATGTTGTTACACTTATAGGTCACGATGTTATTACACTTATAGGTCACGATGTTATTACACTTATAGGTCACGATGTTGTTACACTTATAGGTCACGATGTTGTTACACTTATAGGTCACGGTGTTGTTACACTTATAGGTCACGGTGTTGTTACACTTATAGGTCACGATGTTGTTACACTTATAGGTCACGATGTTGTTACACTTATAGGTCACGATGTTATTACACTTACAGGTCACAATGTTGTTACACTTATAGGTCACGATGTTATTACACTTATAGGTCACAATGTTAAAACACTTATAGGTAACGATGTTACACTTATAAGTCACGCTGTTCAGGGGTCTCGCTACGTACATACAAACATGATAAATCAAAATGGCCCGCCAGCAGTTTTGACATGGGGGGGAATAAACCATCCCTAAAATAAATCCCATTATTAGTCCAAATGAAAGCTTCAAAACAATCCATTTGCTCTTAAACTCCGAAAGAAATGAAAGGTCTTAAAGGAATAATAGAGGATTGAGTCTCATTTCCTCGTGGACAGCTGAGTAGTTCTCCCACATGTCAATCATTCCCTGCGTGCTACTGCACATCTGCAGCCTCGTTCCCATAGTAACGTAGCGCGTGCGCATTTGTTTTTAAAAACAGTCGCTTGAGTTCTCAAATTGGCGAAGAATCCTCTTTAATAGATCCACGAGCCATCAACACACTTTCAGTGCAAACATGGTTGTGCGCCCTCTAAAGGCCCCCCCCAGTCATTACACCAGACTAGCGCAGATAGTCGTGGGCTCAACTAGTCACTGCACTCGAGCTTATTTCTGCCCATCAATCACTGTAAAGGGAGAATCTGATCTGGTCAGTGATCAACACTGACACCTGCAAATGAGCCAGTTCTGATCATGAAACTCCAAAACACACTCTGAGTCAACTTTTTCTGTCCTCACATGACTTCTGATTTCAAATATATTTGGCTCGAGCCGTCCAGAATGGAATGGATCGAGACGTTTTTTCTTGCCATGGTTTCTTATTATTATTATTATTATTATTATTGTTTTGCATGGTAAAATTTTGCCACAACTCGGTCATTTTTGACCCCCTGAACATTGATGAATGTCACACATGGGGTCATAGGTCACACATGGGGTCATAGGTTCTCCTCGAGACGCCATGAAAAAAGTGCATTGCAGATATTGTGTATTTTCACAATTGGCCAGCAGAGGCGCAATGAATGCCTTCACTTCCTCTTTTATTTTGATGGGACATTTCCTCTCTGCCGCATTACAATTATTATTCTTTAGACTTTATTCTTTAGGCTTTATTCTTTAGGCTTTATTCTTTAGACTTTGAGGGCGAGGAAGGTGAAGAAGAGTCTCCCTGGAATAAAGCCGGTTGGTCTCTGACACAACAACTATTCTAGTCACAAAAACACATCATGACCTCATGGGCTTTGTAACGCCAAAGCGATGGGAGGAGTACTTTTACGGACTACGACAGAGTCTGGCGGTAATGCAACACTCGGATGCCAACCGCCATAAAACAACAACAACAACAACAACAACTTTATTCTTTCTCCCACCACTCAGGTATTTTTGACCCCCTGAACATCAATGAAAAGTCACGGTCACCGAGGCTCTTTCTCCCTGCTCAGGTCTGCGTTCAGCACAATCTTGCAATTTGTCAGGACAAACTACTATTTGAATCGCAAACTACGCTATCATCAACGGTGAATTACTGAGCTTTGTTTGGTCTGCCGCAAAACGCAGCAGAAAACATGGACAGGCGGGAAGGCGGTCGCGCGGGAGGCGAGAGTCATCATCGCCGCTACCGCAGCTTTAATTTATAATTTAATATTGCCTTAAAAATTATGATTTTATTGACATAATTAATGCATCGTAACAATAATTATAACAATATAGCCACAAGCAGCAATGATCGGCCCTCGCCACGCCGCAAGAGGAGGGGGCGCAACACGCCCCAATTTTCCTTTTATTTCACCTACTGCTGAATCCATGATGCTGTTACATTTTCTCCCCTTCGTTTTACCATTCAAAAATGTGGTGGGTACTTGTTAACTAAATAAATTTATGGCAAAGTCAAAGAATAAGGTTTGTGAATCTAGTGAATTTATTCCCGGAAGTGCAAAAAAACAGAGTGCAAAAATAAGTATTTACAGAATATTTACATGGACTGTCCAAAGATTATATCCAGCATTGGCTCTGGAGCTCGTGCCTGCGGTGCACCCAGCTCCCTCCTCATCCACACACACCTCTTTTGTGGTGCACGACGTCTTTTTATACAAGGAGGCTCCTCCCCCAAACCAATTAACAGAAAAAAACTATATTTCTCTACAAACAGAACCTGAATACTTTAATAAAAAATGTGGATAACTTTTGATGGTCCTCCCCTGAAGATGAGTCTCACCAAATTTCAGGTTAATAGGACTAACGCCCTTGGAGGAGTTTGTGAAAGTATTAATTATAAGCATGTTCAAATTTCAGAGTTCTAGCGATTTCCCCATTGGAATAACATGGCAGGTTTCTGTCATCGCTACGGCAAAAGCTGTAAAAATTATGACATGGGTCTCATTGACTTTTTTGATGGGGATGCCAAAATTGAGTTGTGTGTCAAATTTCATATAATTTTATAAAACTAAACATTTTACCTCCATATAAAATCTGTAGGGGGCGCTGTGGCGCCAAATTTATTTATTTCACTTCAAGTAAGTTTAGGACAAAAAGTTCAACAACTGATTCTAATTTGACGCAATTCGGACTTTTATCTGCGCAAACGCAGCAAATTTAAAATTTGGGAGATTTCTGAAATCCTAGCTACAGTTTGCGGCTTCGCCACTCAGAGACTGTGACAGGGATCAATGTAATTTGAGTAACTTTTGATGTCCCACTCCTCAGTAGCATTTTCACCAAATTTCAGCTTTTTAGGGCCAACGCCCTGGGAGGAGTTCGTAAAAGTACGACGTTTGGAAAAACTCCGAAGTCATGTTTAGCCATTTTTGAAGCAATATGGCCGACATTTGGTTGGGCGGACGGCGTTGCCGTAATAATATTTTTTACTTCTCTTGTCACCATCTACCTCTGCGCCAAATTTCATGATTCTACGATCAGATTTTTTTTGGGTCATTTCCCATCTCTCAATGCATTTTTGGTACATTTGGGGGCGCTGACGCGCCAATTTTTTTAAAAAGAGGAGATTTTGCCTTGATATTTATGATATTTTTCAAATATCATAAACTACATTTTCGGAAAGCGCTCGCGCTTTCCTACCTCATTGTGTGGGTCCCTGGTCACTGACGGGTACTTTCGTTGATTTTGAGTGGTTTCCGCCCACTTTGTGTTTTTGGCCCTCTATACAGTAATAATGTAAAATTTTTGCATTACATGCTTATATATTACGTCATAAGGCGCTGGTACAGCTGGCAGCCCGGTGTAAACGCTCTCTCTTTTTTCTCACACTTATTGTGCTTTATCTCCTATATTTTGTAAATATAGTTAGTATATTTTTTCTATTTTACTGTACGATAGGGACACGCGCTGGAATAGTTTTTTAATTCAACTGTTTTTGACTTTTTTCGGCTGGATTTGAGCGTTTTTCGTTGCGTTCGTTGTGTTGTTGTGACGTGAGCTAGCTCCGAGCGAGCCCACCAGCCCCTCCCCCGCGCCCTCCGGCCGCGCTAAAGTACGGCGTGTCGTCGGTACACGTTTTTATACACGTTTATATGAAAGAGGAACTTCACCAACGATCGGGACACGCACTGGAATCGCTTTAAATTAACTTGTTTTGACTTTATTCAGCTGGATTGAGTGTTTTCGTCGTGTCGTTGCGATGTGTCTTGGCTCTGAGTCCCCCGGCTCCGGCCCCGCCCCCCGGCTCCGGCCCCGCCCCCCCGGCTCCGGCCCCGCCCCCCGGCCGGCGCCCTACCGCGTTTATACAAAGGAGGAACTCATGAAACTGCTGAGAACTGTCGTCTTACCCGGAGATCGTCACGTTATCCCGGCGCAATACTGACCTAACCTAATACTGATGTGCAATTCTGTCATATGTGCAATTACTGTGAAATTCATGTGCAATCCATGTGCTGTCGTGACACATATTCATGTGCAATTACTGTCGGGATCACATGCAATGGTATTTATTTATTTATTTATTTGTCTATTGGAGTTTTTATTTATTTATAGGAGATCTTCTACTGAAAGTGTTTTTCAGACTTCCTATAAGTGATCTGTTCTTCTGGATCTACCTCTGTATCTACCTGCGTTGCACCAATGAAATTTCCCCATGTGGGACAATAAAGGAATATCTTATCTTATCTTATCTTATCTTATATGGACGGAATATGCAAGAGATGGGGAACGTATTCGTGAGCTACTTAACGCAAACGAGTGCTTTACGTGCACACTTATGCAGCCGTGCTTCGCACGGCCTTACGGAACTAATAGGCCTCTCGCCAGCTTGTGGCGCTTGGACCTGATTATACGTAACATTTAAATGCTAGGCCAAGAAGTCCCTGATGTTCCCCACTGGGGATATTGACAAAAATGAATCTACTATTTTTTTTGGGAGTTTCCAATAACAAGCAAACTTTCTACACAAATCTTTTTTTGATGAGGCGTCTTGAGTTGATCTGAGCTGGTCTGGGTTGGTCTCGGCTCTGGTCTGGGCTTCACTTGCTGCTCTCTCTTTGATCCCTTTCCAGTGTCTGAGCTGTACCTCAGGCTGTCAGAGGCACAGATGCAATATCAAACCTCACCAAATGTACTGGGATTCTGTGGGGAAATACTTACAATACTTAAAGTGCATTTGACGGCTGATCAAAGTTTCACTCTGAAAACTTCCACCTGTGGCCGGCGCGCATTTTCCAAATTAGAAAAGTTCTATTACATCATCACTTTTATTTCCGTGGTCAATACCAGCAAGTTATACATCATTTTAAAGGTTATTTTCTTAACAAAACGAATATGTCATTGATTTACATTGAATAATTTGCCCCAAGAAGCAATTGCCAATAGTTTGTGAGAAAGTCTCAACTTTTACAAACGCATGTCCTGTTTGTGTTTATGAAGGACAAAACGGCTTTAATTCTGTACATCCTCATGCTCAGTCTGTCCGTAAGGAATCATTGAACAACAATATCCACTTGTATTTTTCTTGAAGTTTTCCGATTTCGAGATATTGTCAAGTAAACAAAGTTTTCTTCTTTGACAATATTCAGGATGAAGGCTCGTCCGGCACATTTCTCCGTCCATAACAAATGACCTGTTTGACTTATAAGATGGTGTTTGGCATCGATCTTTTCTTCAGACTGTTGCCTACAGAATGAGCCCATCCACACATTTTTCTGTCCACAGGTTTTTTTACAGCCTCCGCAAAAAAAAAAATGCGCCGCTTCCGACGCGCGGATCCATCTTGTTTACATCCAGTTAGCGCTTGCTTGAGATGACGTAGAAGACTTTGATTGACTTATTATTCTAGCCAATAAGAATAGCTTTAGAATGGTGGGTGGGACTTAAGGCTTCTTCACACAGAATCCTCTGTATTCACATGCGTAAAGACAGTCAGAGCCTAGATTTTTAGGCAGGAGGCAACTAGATTTTATTTTATCACGTTTTCTGATTTTATTAGCATTTTGGACGGGCATTTTGTTACATATATGTATTATTATACCAATACAAAAATATATATATAAAATATATATATATATATATATATATATATTTTTTTTTTTCACATACATTGTTTTTAGCAATTATAAGTATTAGTGGCCTACAAAACATCAAAATGTATGTTTTATGATCATAGAGGAGCTAAAATTGTAATAAAACAGTTTGGCACAGTTGGCACATAATTGGATCACTTGAATATACTTTTTGATACAAAAAGGTCAAAGCACCAAAATGCCTGTTCCTAGAGACCTGAAACTTGACACAGTTGTTGTCATGACAACAGCATGTACAGTGAACAGCATAAGCACACAATGAAGTATGTCCTGCTCAGGACCTTTACAAATGGACAATATTCAGGCGAGACTAAAAAAAGGATGTTTTGTTTATGTTTGTGCTTCTGTAGTGTAAGTTCTGAAGCCCTGACAGTGTGACATCTGCACATCTGCAGAAACTAGAAGGCCTAAGCTTTCCCATGATGCATCACACTCACATGTGGAACATAACATCATCTTTTAATAAACAATAATCATTTGTGTCCAACCATTGTGCACAGGGCCAAACAGGTGGATGGGAACAGGTTAAGAAAGCAATTTAGAAAAACACAGCAAAAGATGCATAATATAAATGACATTGATAACATAAAAGGCTGAAAATGAGGCACATGGAGCACATTTTGTCAGTTTAAACATGTATTCAATAACTAATGTGTGACTAGACCAGCGTTGGCCTTAATGGACAGTAACATTTACTTTAACAGGTTGCACTGACATTCTTGTATTTGATTGTTAAATTGTATTCACTACTTTTTAGTGAAATGTCTTGTAGTCTGAGCTGTCACCTGCACTTTCTACTGTCCTGACAGTGATCTGGGTTTCACACCACGGTTTCACATCCGTCTGTCCTTCTTGTTGGTTGCACCCGACTCTTGCTGACACATGCTGACCTGTACACCCATGTGTCTCCTTGTATCCCCCCTGTGTCCCCCTGTGCCTCCTTGTGTCCCCCCTGTGCTGCAGGAGTCCTTTGGCTCAGATGGAGGAGGAGAGGAGGGAACACGTGGCCAAGATGAAGAAGATGGAGATGGAGATGGAGCAGGTGTTTGAGATGAAGGTCAAGGAGAAGGTGCAGAAGCTCAAAGACTCAGAGGCTGAGGTAAGTTGAGCGTGGGACATCTGTGTGAGACAAATGTCTGCTTCACATCACATGTAGTTAAGACGTGTGACATCACAGGTCCTGATGTTCTGACTTCAACAGCTCAACAGTCAAAATTCTCTTGTAACTTACATTACTGACATTGTACTGGCCTTTTTAAACTCAGTAAGGCCTTAGTCATTTTATTACTTGGTTTACGGACCCGCCGCACTTAGATTATTGATTTATACAATATAAGTAAAATAAATTATTATCAATTTTTTTTATAAAGTACCAGATGTGTAACGTGAGTTTTAACCAACATAAATGCATTTTACATCCCATAGTTGTGCACTTCTGAACTGCTGCTGCATTAAGGCTGTTGAGCTGTGACATCTTCAGAGCACATAGTGTTCTGTGTGCACACCAACCCAAATGAACTTTACACTTTCATAAATAGATTTTAATGTGTCAGTGTGACATCTGCACATCTGCAGAAACTAGAAGGCTTAAGCTTTCTAATGATGCATCACACTTGCATGAGGTCTGTAAGATCCTCTTTTAATAAGCAATGACATTTGGGTCCAACCATCGTGCACAGGGGGAAATAGGTGGATGGGAACAGGTTAATTGAGTTTGTGAATTTGTTTAATTAGTTAAGTTCAACATATTTTAGTTGCTAGGGGGTGCACGGTGGCAAAGGCGGTTAGCGCTCTTGCCTCCCAAGAAGGAGATCATGGGTTCGATTCCCGGACCAGACCAACATCACATGATCTCTCTGGGTGGAGTCTGCATGTTCTCCCCGTGTTACCGTGGGTTCTCTCCGGGTTCTCCGGCTCCTCCCACTGTCCAAAGACATGCATGTGTGAGGCAAAATTGGTGACTCTAAATTGGCCCTAGTGAATGAATGTGAGCGTGAACTGTCTGTAATGTCTATGTCTCTGTGTTGGCCCTGCGACAAGTTGGCCACTGTCCAGGGTGTACCCCGCCTAAGGCCCGAAGTCACTGGGATAGGCTCCAGTCACCCGCGACCCCGAAAGGGAACAAGCGGTAGAAAATGGATGGATGGATGGATATTTTAGTTGCTCTTCTATTTCCTTTTGTACTCAGTCAAGTAGCATGTTCAAAAAGGTTGTGTCTGTTGTGCAGCTGCAGAGGCGACATGAGCAGATGAAGAAGAACCTGGAGGCCCAACACAAGGAGCTGGAGGAGAAGAGGCGTGTGTTTGAGGACGAGAGGACCAAGTGGGAGGAGCTGCAGAGGCTGGAGCAACAGAAGCTTGAGTCGTCCAGGTAACTGCACACTGAACAATCTGACCATGCACATGGTCATGTGTTTAACTGTTCTACTATAATTCACCTTATTCCTGAAGCCCGTCCGGGCATCGCCACATAATCCTCCTTCTGATTGGATCAGTGACACAGCTGTGACCTCCAGAGAACGTTCTCCTCAGACCAAAAGGCCCTTTTCAGACCCAAGTGCAAGTTGTGTAACGTGAAGGAAAGAGGAGGAGAGAGTCAAGGCAAGAAGCAGGAGGAGGAGAGAAAGTCATGTTTTTAATGACGTCCGTTTAGATATTGTGTCATTTACATGAACATAAAAGACTAAAACTGTGGAGAGTCAAAAGTGCGCTTGCATACATATTAAGTGTGGGTTAGGGTCAAAAACCCCAGTGACTTTGGGGGTCACCCAGGACGAGACGGGGGCCGCCCTGCACGGGGGCCGCCCTGCACGGGGGCCGCCCTGCACGGGGGCCGCCCTGCACGGGGGCCGCCCTGCACGGGGGCCGCCCTGCACGGGGGCCAGCTCGTCACAGGGTTAATTGATCCAAAGTCTGAACAATAAACCTTTTTTTATATTCCAGAACTTTGGAGAAAAACAAAAAGAAAGGCAAGATCTTCTAAAGCGGCGGCAGGACCACGCTGGGATGTGTTTGCCAACGACGACTCGGGTCAGGACGACTCGGGTCAGGACTCTGACCCCTCACCTTTACTGTACATGCCACCGCTCCTGGACACCAGGGGGTGCCGTGGTGCTGCACACGCCACCGGGTCCTGCACCGCATCCGGACTCATCACCATCAATGAATGTGTTTACTTTAAGATAACCTTCTTTTAGACCAAGGCCGACCCCATCCGACCGCATCCGACCGCTTCCGACCGCATCCAACCCCATCCGACCCCATCCGACCGCATCCGACCCCATCCGACCGCATCCGACCCCATCCGACCCCATCCGACCGCATCCGACCCCTTCCGACCGCTTCCGACCCCATCTGACCCCATCTGACCGCATCCGACCGTTTCCATGCTTCTCACTGTGGATGTTGTCACGCTGATACTGGCCCCGCCCCTTCGCCGCTCGCTCTAAAACCGAGCTTGTTTTGACGGACTTTGACATGTGTCAGTGAAACAGCAGAGGAAATATTCTGTTGAGTACGGAAGCCCTGAAGGGACAAGTCATGACAAAGTACAATGAATACACAAAGTCTCCATGGAGATAAGCCGGCCTAGTCAGATCTGGGATTGTCACAATAAGAACGTGTGGCGGTTTTTATAGTCTTTTTTTTTTAGCCATAAAAAATGTAACCTATAATTGATTAAATGCCAGATGGATCTGTGTAATGCCAGTGTGGAGCGTCTCCATGGAGACCAGCCTCTTCAGAAAGGACATGAAATATAGAAGGAAATGCGCTCTACCTGATTTTTACCGTCTAAAAAAGGTGTAAAACTGTCAGTTTTGCCATCACAGTAAAGCTAAGCACAACTATCACGCTACAGAGAACACAACACTGAATGCAGACAGTGGTCTCATTTTGACCCAACAGCCCCTTTTAAAAGAGATCTCACGATTGTTTTGTAACGGTATCTCCCATTATCCTATATTTGTGCGTTTTATTTTTTGCATTGCTATTTGTTGCAACTTGTCCCTCAGGGCCACCGTCGTAGGGTCTTTATGATGAAGATGTGAACAAAGTCATTTTAGTTTTGAATTTTGTTACAGAAATGATGAAAATAACACGCACCTTGGGCCTTTTTATAGATGAATGATGTAACGCCTCCTTCTCCCTTGTGTTTATCTATTCTTGGACCACCATTTATAACTTTATTTTTATATATACTGAGCCAGCGGAAGTTCTAACATCTTTTATATGAAACTCCTCCTGTTTGGACGTGCCCAGGACACGCCCTGAGGCACGAGCAGGACTAAAGGACTGTTTAAACGTGGGACATGAAGAGACGACACCACACTTTGCTCTGGCTATGTATCCATCTGTATTTTTAATGTTATTTTTCATTTGTACTTGTACAAAGTCACTTAATAAACCTGTGATGACATGGCCTGTGCACAGATGCACATTATTACATTATTTTTTATGCTCAAAGTGTTTCAGCCTCAGACAAGTGTGTGAAAAGCCGTGTTGGTGCCAGACACGGCTGAACGCTGCTCTTACAGTTCTACAGCTCCTTCATGACACTTATTCTTCATTCACTCCTGATGGTGCTAATACTGCAGCCACATCTGCCTTGGGGCAGACTGACCAGCAATCTGCGCCACTCCCACCACCACCAAATAGTCACCTTTACTTTCATACGAGGCAGTGTGGGTAAAGTGTTTTGCTTAAGGACACAACAGCAGTTTGCACTGGCCCCTGGTGTCCCAGCGGTCTGCCATCCAAGTGCTGACCAGGCCTGACCCCACAGGCCTGACCCCACGGGCCTGACCCCACGGGCCTGACCCCACAGGCCTGACCCCACGGGCCTGACCCCACGGGCCTGACCCCACAGGCCTGACCCCACGGGCCTGACCCCACGGGCCTGACCCCACGGGCCTGACCCCACGGGCCTGACCCCACGGGCCTGACCCCACGGGCCTGACCCCACAGGCCTGACCCCACAGGCCTGACCTGCTTGGCTTCATTGGTCAGCAGGTATGGAGGGCCCGATGGTGGAGTGGTTAAGGTGACGGCTCATATGCTTCATGTGCAGCCGGCTGCGTTTTACTGCATGTCCATCGCTCTCATCCCCATTTCACACACAGTCTCTTCATTTAAGTCCAGGCTTAAAACGTTCCTCTTTCAAATGACTTATGGTCACACCAGTTAGGAACAGAAATATAAAACTACAGTTTCAGCTCCGCTGCCCTAGGAGCAACTCTGGGGGAAGTATGACAGCTTGAGAAATGGTTCTCTTCCTTAACGGCTTCTACGCTACATTTGATTTGATGATTTGACCACCGCCCCTCCACCACTGTGGCCAACCCCACCCTCCCCCACCACTCTCACAGTTCAGGAGCAGGATGTAAGCAGACTATTTCGGAAGATGAGCTGGTCCCCGGTCTTCCCTGGCATTTTTAGCACCTCCTGGAGTCATGCCATGTCCCAGCTTCATGTCGTCCATCTCTGTCCCCAAGAAGCCCCGGATCACTGGACTTAATGACCACAGACCTGTGGTGCTGACGTCTATAGTCATGAAGTCATTTGAGGGCCTGGTCCTCCCCCACCTCAAGTCCTTCACCTCCCCCTGCTGGACCCCCTGCTGGACCCCCTGCTGGACCTCCTGCTGGACCCCCTGCTGGACCTCCTGCTGGACCCCTGCTGGACCCCCTGCAGTTCTCCTACAGAGCCAACAGGTCTGCGCATGACGCTATCAACCTGGCTCTCCACTTCACCTGCAGCACCTTGACTCCCCGGGAACCTACACCAGGATCCTGTTTGTGGACTTCAGCTCTGCATCAGCACCACCTCCTGCTCTGCTCCAGGACAAGCTCTCCCAGCTCAACCTGCCTGACTCCACCTGCAGGGGGAGCACTGACTCCACCTGCAGGGGGAGCACCGACTTCCTGACGGATCGGAGGCAGTGCGTGCAGCTGGGGAAGAATGTCTCAGACACTGGGACTATCACAGGGCTGTGTACTTTCTCCTCTGCTCTTCTCCCTGTGACAAACTGCTGCACCTCCAGCCACGACTCCGTAAAACGAATTAAGTTTGCGGACAACACCACCCTCATCACCATGACAACGCCCCCCTCATCAGGCTCATCTCGGACGGGGATGAGTCTGTCTACAGGAGGTGGAGCGGCTGGTGTCCTTTTCTATAATATGATATACAGTTCACACCTCTTATAAATCCTAGCTCGTCCTTGGAGTGGACGCTGACCACATGTCCTCACTCTTTGATATAATAAGCCTCAGCCTTGTGCCAGTTCAGCCTTTTCTCTTTCTCAAAATAATAGCAGAAGTCCTTATACAACACAGCCAGCCAGCATCGCAGCGGGAGTCTAAAGATCACAAATACATCAGGTCCGATGAGTTAAGTGGAGTTCGAACCAGCAACCCTCCAGCTAGTACACTGAGCATAGTACAAATATAAAATAATGGTCTCACCCTTTCTTCAATGTCCTGAATGCTCACAAGGTCACGACACACGTGCATAGGGTGCATAGGTTCTACATCAGAGCAGTACGGGCCTCATAATATATGATTATGTGACGTACTCCAGTGTTGCACTTTAAACTCATCCAAGGCAGTGGTGCTGAAAGTGAAACGCGGATCGGCCCCGGGGCTTTATTCTCTTTAAATTATGAGTTTTTTCTCATTAATTACTTTATTCTTGTAGCGCCCCGCATTTTTGGGGGCGTTGTCCTTGTACTCGTAGCTTTGCCGTCATGTTAGTGGAGAGTCGGGTCAAAAGGTCACGTGAGCGCGTGAGTGAAACATATAAAAACCTCCACATCTGTCAATTGGTCACTGAGTAGGATAGGCAAACATCCGACCGGTCTGTGTGGTCACTGTCGGGTGCCAGAGACTGTCGAGCATGTGCTGATTTGCTGTGAGGCTTATGATAGAGAAAGGGCCGGGTTGGCCTTGTGGTTTCGGAATAATGGGCGGGAGTTCAATCTGCGGAACGTTCTGGCGATCCAGTCACAGGGTTTGTGTCAGGCTGTGGTTGCCTACTTATGTAGCACAGGGCTGGGTAAACGTTTATAGAGGTGGGAGGTGTTGGAGACTGAGCCGAGGATGAGGAGCAAGAGGATGTTCTAACGCGCTAGAAACACCAAAGTGATGGAAGAAGGACTTCTAAAGGATAAAACGACAAAGACGTCCCATGACCTCATGGGCTTTGTACTTCCAAAGCAATGGAATAAGAATTTTTAAGGACTACGACAAAGTCTGAGGGGAGGAAGAACTTCTATAGGATACAATGTTGTTGTTGTTGTTGTTGTTTTATGGCAGTCGACAGCCGAGTGTCGCATTACCGCCAGACTTTATTCCTCAGACTTTGTCGTAGTCCTCAGACTCTATACAATGACAAAGGCATCTCATGACCTCTTGGGCTTTGTCAAAGCACTGGAGGTCAAAGCACTGGAAGAACAACTTTTAGGACTACGACAAAGTCTGGGGAATAAAGTCTGGCGGTAATGCGACACTCGGCTGTCGACTGCCATAAAACAATAACAACAGCAACAACAGTCTAAGGAATAAAGTCTGGCGGTAATGCAACACTCGGATGCCAACCGCCATAAAACAACAACAACAAAACGATGGCAATTTTTGCCCAACGACAGGGGGCAGCATTGTGCAGTATGTACAGCCTGAAAGTATTAGACGAAGAAGAACAGCCCCGGTCTCACGCGTTCTCGCGGTAACACGAGAGTAAAAGAGCGCATGCGCGGCCGCTCAGCTCCAACAACGCAGTGAAGATGGCGGACGTGTTAGATCTGCATGAGGCGGGAGGAGAGGACTTCCCCATGGACGAGGATGGTGATGGTATGAAAATACTATAGAAAACTGATTGAGGCTCTGGTCAGGTTTCCGGGGGCCGCTGAGGCCAATAACGGCCCCGAAGTGGCCCCTGTGCCGCTCACGCTAACTTCGTGCTAACATGCTAACAAGCTAACATGCTAACATGCTAACAAGGCCATTCATCGGCGCGAGCCTCTGGCCCACGAGTGCCTCTGTAAATATGTGAGAGCGCGCGGGCCTAAAGCAGAACTGTGCCATTGTGCGGAGTGTATACTTGTACTGCGGAGTGTATACTTGTACTGCGGAGTGTATACTTGTACTGCGGAGTGTATACTTGTACTGCGGAGTGTATACTTGTACTGCGGAGTGTATACTTGTACTGCGGAGTGTATACTTGTACTGCGGAGTGTATACTTGTACTGCGGAGTGTATACTTGTACTGCGGAGTGTATACTTGTACTGCGGAGTGTATACTTGTACTGCGGAGTGTATACTTGTACTGCGGGGGAGTGTATACTTGTACTGCGGGAGGGCGTATACTTGTACTGCGGGAGTATGAGTATACTTGTACTGCGGGAGTATGAGTATACTTGTACTGCGGGAGTATGAGTATACTTGTACTGCGGGAGGGAGTATACTTGTACTGCGGGAGGGAGTATACTTGTACTGCGGGAGGGAGTATACTTGTACTGCGGGAGGGAGTATACTTGTACTGCGGGAGGGAGTATACTTGTACTGCGGGAGGGAGTATACTTGTACTGCGGGAGGGAGTATACTTGTACTGCGGAGTGTATACTTGTACTGCGGGAGGGCGTATACTTGTACTGCGGGAGTATGAGTATACTTGTACTGCGGGAGTATGAGTATACTTGTACTGCGGGAGTATGAGTATACTTGTACTGCGGGAGTATGAGTATACTTGTACTGCGGGAGGGCGTATACTTGTACTGCGGGAGGGCGTATACTTGTACTGCGGGAGTATGAGTATACTTGTACTGCGGGAGTATGAGTATACTTGTACTGCGGGAGGGAGTATACTTGTACTGCGGGAGGGAGTATACTTGTACTGCGGGAGTATATACTGCGGAGTATGAGTATACTTGTACTGCGGAGTATGAGTATACTTGTACTGCGGAGTATGAGTATACTTGTACTGCGGGAGGGCGTATACTTGTACTGCGGGAGGGCGTATACTTGTACTGCGGGAGTATGAGTATACTTGTACTGCGGGAGTATGAGTATACTTGTACTGCGGGAGTATGAGTATACTTGTACTGCGGGAGTATGAGTATACTTGTACTGCGGGAGTATGAGTATACTTGTACTGCGGGAGGGCGTATACTTGTACTGCGGGAGGGCGTATACTTGTACTGCGGGAGGGAGTATACTTGTACTGCGGGAGTATGAGTATACTTGTACTGCGGGAGTATGAGTATACTTGTACTGCGGGAGGGCGTATACTTGTACTGCGGGAGGGAGTATACTTGTACTGCGGGAGGGAGTATACTTGTACTGCGGGAGGGAGTATACTTGTACTGCGGGAGGGAGTATACTTGTACTGCGGGAGTATATACTGCGGAGTATGAGTATACTTGTACTGCGGAGTATGAGTATACTTGTACTGCGGGAGGGAGTATACTTTGTGGGGCTGCAGTTAGTAAATGTATAAATCATAACTCAAACGTAAAAAAATACTTATTCTGCCTGAAAACACGTTCACTGTGTAGTTTATATTTCATTTTTCAGTTCACAGCTCATTCTTTTTACAGAATCGTGTTCACATAAATCCAAACTATAATCTCAATACTCTGATATTTATCATGTTGACCAGAAATGTCTGTTGTGAATAGAAACCTTTTCTAAATCCAGAGGAGCTCATTGTACCACTGAAAGGAGCTGGTGCCTAATCCTGTCCTCACTGTCCTCTGTCCGCTCTGTCCTCTGTCCTCACAGAAAGCATCCACAAGCTGAAGGAGAAGGCCAAGAAGAGGAAAGGGCGTGGCTTTGGCTCAGGTGAGCGCCTCTTCTTCTGTTGCGCTCACATCCTGAATGTGTTGGATCTGGTGCGCTGTGAAAATCAAGGATGTTTGGTGTTTTGTGTGTTTTGCAGAGGAGGGCGCCCGGTCCCGGGTCAAAGAGGACTACGACACCGTGGAGCAGGACGGAGACGAGCCTGGTCCTCAACGATGTGAGTGCAAGAGTCGTCCTTTCAGGCCTTAAGACTCGTTTTAACTTGTGGCACTGGTACCACCCATTCTTTATTTTATTTAGTCTCTCTGACTGGCACACACTCTTGCACAGACCAAGTTTGATGGTAGAAATGCCATTTTGAACAGTATTTAAAGGCATTTGAAGCACATGTCGTGGCTCCCTGGTCCTCACTCACTCTCGTTCCACTTGGCGATTTTGCACTTTATCTCTTTCGGTTGCCAACTGCCCCTCATCGTTCTGTGCCAAACAATACTAATGTTGCTGAGTGATTGTATCGATGCAAAAGTACCTGCTCTTTATGCAGATACACTTGAATATACCTGCTTTTGCAATCACAACTGAAAGAGTTGTCATGGGCAGAAGTGGCCTCTAGGGCGTGGTGAGGTTTACAGCACGTAGGTGATGGACTATCAAAGAGTCAGGGCTAGTTTGATCTAGAATTACATCTTTTCTGCACATCTGGGGCAGGAGGTACAGTTTCTCTTCCCCTCATAACAAAAACTAACTGAACTAGGGACAAAAAAGACGGAGGGAGCATTCAATTTACCAAGTTCTGAACATGTGGTCCGGCATATTCAATCTGCTTTGTCTAAAGTCTGTCACATGCTGTCTATTTTCTGATGGTAATTTAAAAATAAATTGAATGTCCATGTTGGTCCAGACAATCTATTTTATGTGTGGTGCAGCCAGAAGAATGTTCCATTTACCGTGTCCATTGCAGAGGTTCTGAAATGGAGTGGTGATGTCCAGAACTGTCTGCAGTGCTTTCATTTCTGAGCCAAAGGACAGTCAAACACATGGGAATGGTGCCTCCTGGCTGCAGAGGAACGCTAATTCGACGGCACCAAGTTATCAGAGTGGAAAAGTTCAGTGTAACTGTGATATTAGTCCATATCTCCTCCCTTTGGCTAATTTTTAAGTTTAATGTTGACAAAAAACGTCTTGTATTTACGAATCTGTAAGCGCTTCTCCTTTGTGGAGATAATACATGTTTACATAATCTATATTAACATTCTGCTTACATTTTAGTCCTAATTTCACACATGTTCCCGAAACGGCAACGTTCCACTTCAGTCCTAATGTTTCTGTTAGAATATAAAGAACTACTTTACTTGTCACAGGCGGTGAGTAACATTAGCTTAAAATAAGAAACCTCCTGTTTGTAAAACAGTTAACCTGTTCCCATCCACCTGTGGCTGGCGAGCATTTTCCATATCTCAATATTCTCTTACATCATCACTTATTTCTGTGGTTAATACCAGCAAGTTAAACATCATTTTAAAGGTTATTTTCTCAACAAAACAAATATGTCATTGATTTACATTGAATAATTCGCCCCAAGAAGCAAGAAAGTCTCAACTTTTACAAACGCATGTCCTGTTTGTGTTTATGACGGACGAAACGGCTTTAATTCTGTACATCCTTGTGTTCAGTCCGTCCGTAAGGAATCATTGAAAAACAATATCCACTTGTATTTTTCCTGAAGTTTTCCCATTTTGAGATATTGTCAAGTAAACAAAGTTTTCTTCTCTGACAATATTCAGGATGAAGGCTCGTCCGGCGCATTTCTCCGTCCATAACAAATGACCTGTTTGACTTATAAGATGGTGTTTGGCATCGATCTTTTCTTCAGACTGTTGCCTACAGAATGAGCCCATCCACACATTTTTTCTGTCCACGGGTTTGTTCTCTACAGCCTCCGGAGGAAAAAATGCACCGCTTCCGACGCGCGAAGCTAACTTGTTTTTAGCCACATAGCTAACGTCAGCAGTGACTTAGCAGACTTTGACATATTCTAGCCAATAAGAATTGCTTTAGAATGGGGGGGCGGGACTTAGGGGTCCCACACACAGAATCTTTTAATTCTCGTGCGTAACGGCTGTAAAGAGCCTAGATTTTTCAGCAGGAGCTGGCTAGATTTTACGCGTAACGTTTTCTGATTTTATTAGCCTTTTGGACGGGCATTTTGTTATATGTATTATACCAATACAAAAATATAAATATCATTATTTTTTTCCTCGATATGGGAAATTCATGGGTAAACTCATATTTACACATTTTCACATTCATTGTTTTTAGCAGTTATAATGGGTATTAGTGGCCTACAAAACATCAAGCGTTGTCCCTCACGACTGCTGGGTCTTTGCTGGTCACACTCCTGTCTGCCCCCCCCACTCCTGTGTGGACCCCGTCAACATTAGCTGTATTAGCGGTGTGGCTCGTCGGGTCACTGTCCGGTACGACTGCGTTGATCGTGATGTCCAGGTGTCAAGTTATGCAGATACTGCATCTTCGTCATGATGGCGTCTTTCACACACATGTACATCGTGGGGAGAACTTTCTGTCTGATGTTTACGGTGCACCATAACGTAGTGTGGACAGTGTTGGGAAAGTTCACTTTCTACATGAACTGCAGTGTGCTGCGACACTTAAATCTCTGTCTGTCTCCGATCTATCGCCTCTACAACTGGAGCTCTCACACTTGCCAGACACAGGCTCTTTTTGGGGCAACATAATGGTGTTTTTCGCCTGGAAGTCTCTAGAAATCTGACTTTATTGAACGAAAAAAAGAACGAAGGTGCCCTTCACCGACACCAGAATGAACGCGTTCATATTATCGTTCTTCTGCAGTAATACCGTTCGTTCAGTTTACCTTCACCAAAATTATGAACGCGTTCAGACACAACACGGTGTGTGGATCTAGCACCTGAACACGCCGCTTGAAGCGTTGGTTTTGCACGACCGAGTACGGGCGTAAATCTTTGCAGACAAAAGTTGCGATGGCCTCTGTTATCTTTATGACCAGAGGAGAATCGTCTGGTCATGTTAGTGATTCCCTCAGTTTCATTTTGTTTTGCCCCGGACGGCTTGTTGTCGGAAGCTAACGTTAGCGTAGTGTGATACTGGTCAAGTGAGGTTTGTAGTATTTCCACAATAACTGACCTCCACTTCGCAGATTTTGCAAACCACTTTGGTTTTATCCGGCTCTTTGTCCTTCGTTGTTTTAAATCTGAAATGGTTCCAGACGTCAGACTTGAGTTGGGACGCGGCACTGCTGCACCTGCACAAGACTACTGCACCTGCACAAGACTACTGCACCTGCACAAGACTACTGCGCCTGCACAAGACTACTGCGCCTGCACAAGACTGCTGCACCTGCACAAGACTGCTGCGCCTGCACAAGACTGCTTCACCTGCACAAGACTACTGCGCCTGCACAAGACTGCTGCGCCTGCACAAGACTACTGCGCCTGCACAAGACTACTGCGCCTGCACAAGACTACTGCGCCTGCACAAGACTGCTGCGCCTGCACAAGACTGCTGCGCCTGCACAAGACTGCTGCGCCTGCACAAGACTGCTGCGCCTGCACAAGACTGCTGCGCCTGCACAAGACTGCTGCGCCTGCACAAGACTGCTGCGCCTGCACAAGACTGCTGCGCCTGCACAAGACTGCTGCGCCTGCACAAGACTGCTGCGCCTGCACAAGACTGCTGCGCCTGCACAAGACTGCTGCGCCTGCACAAGACTGCTGCGCCTGCACAAGACTGCTGCGCCTGCACAAGACTGCTGCGCCTGCACAAGACTGCTGCGCCTGCACAAGACTGCTGCGCCTGCACAAGACTGCTGCGCCTGCACAAGACTGCTGCGCCTGCACAAGACTGCTGCGCCTGCACAAGACTGCTGCGCCTGCACAAGACTACTGCGCCTGCACAAGACTACTGCGCCTGCACAAGACTGCTGCACCTGCACAAGACTGCTGCGCCTGCACAAGACTGCTGCGCCTGCACAAGACTACTGGGGTTAACTTCATGGGGGAAAATCGATCTCATGCCTTATGAATCGATACTGCAAAATCTTAATTACATCGATCCAAAATCGATTAAATGTTTTATCCAGCCCCAATAACGAATAAGGTTCAGTGCATGTGGATTTCCATTTGGATGTTTCTTTCAAAAATAGTAACTCAAGTTGCACGGGCCGTTTCCCACCAGATAATGGACCATCACATTTTAGAATGTCATGCGACCTTTAAAAAAAAAAAAAAAAAAAAAATATATATATATATATATATATATATATATATATATATATATATATATATATATATATATATATATATATATATATATATATATATATATATATATATATATATATATATATATATATATATATATACATACATACATACATACATACATACATACATACATACATACATACATACATACATACACACACACACACACACACACACACACACACACACACATACACACATATCCTGGCCAATTTCCTGATTCGATTTCGAGAAGGTGCAGATGTGTCCGTCATGAGGGCTCTGAATGCGTTACGTGCTGTGACATGAACTGGTTGAAGACGTGGTCTTTGTTTCTGCTGTGCACGTGCAGTGATGAAGCAGGTTTACTTCAGCCTAAGTCTAAACGAATGTGTGTTTTCAGCGGTGGAGGGCTGGATCCTGTTTGTGACTGGTGTACATGAAGAGGCCACTGAGGAGGACATCCACGACAAGTTTTCAGAGTTTGGGGAAATCAAGAATCTGCATTTAAATCTTGACCGCAGAACAGGCTACCTGAAGGTGAGCATTTTAACTTATGGATCAATTTAATCACACCCTGTTAGTATTTGTGCAGAATATTGGAGCATTCACAAAATACTTTCTATTGGATTCAGAATTTATTTGCCTGGCTGGTTCGTTTGGGTAATTGTGAACTCGAATGAACCAGAGCAAAACCAGGAAGTGACCGTGAGGTGCACCATAAACACACTATTACATGTGTATAAGTCTAAACACACTATTACATGTGTATAAGTCTAAACACACTATTACATGTGTATAAGTCTAAACATACTATTACATGTGTATAAGTCTAAACACACTATTACATGTGTATAAGTCTAAACACACTATTACATGTGTATAAGTCTAAACACACTATTACATGTGTATAAGTCTAAACACACTATTACATGTGTATAAGTCTAAACATACTATTACATGTGTATAAGTCTAAACACACATGTGTATAAGTCTAAACACACATGTGTATAAGTCTAAACACACTATTACATGTGTATAAGTCTAAACACACTATTACATGTGTATAAGTCTAAACACACTATTACATGTGTATAAGCCTAAACACACTATTACATGTGTATAAGTCTAAACACACTATTACATGTGTATAAGTCTAAACACACTATTACATGTGTATAAGTCTAAACACACTATTACATGTGTATAAGTCTAAACACACTACATGTGTATAAGTCTAAACACACTATTACATGTGTATAAGTCTAAACACACTATTACATGTGTATAAGTCTAAACACACTATTACATGTGTATAAGTCTAAACACACTATTACATGTGTATAAGTCTAAACACACTATTACATGTGTATAAGTCTAAACACACTATTACATGTGTATAAGTCTAAACACACTATTACATGTGTATAAGTCTAAACACACTATTACATGTGTATAAGTCTAAACACACTATTACATGTGTATAAGTCTAAACACACTATTACATGTGTAAGCGTTTAAATGAATTTAAACGTCATTAGACCATTTGATATTAAATATGATCAAACACATATAACTAACCCTATTCTAATACTCTGAAATATAAAAGTGGCATCAAAGAAATGCAATAAAGTTCTGGACGTTCAGACTGGACCTTGGTGACCCCTGATCTACAGCACTACATATCAACGTTTTAAAATGGATGTGATCCTTGAAGGTGGAATGGACAATTTTTTTCAGCATTTTTTTTTTGTATCATATTTCCTCGTGTTGTGGATAAATCATTTGTCCTGTCACGTATCAATCATAAAACACACCTACCGCTCACCTGCAGCCGCGTGCGGTTCATCCCCACGTTTCCGCGTGCCTAAGCGCATGGATCTATCATAATATAGTTCCCTCAGTGTACGGGGCAAAATGAAGACGGAGAACGACAGTTGGAGCTGACGCAGAAGTGGACAGAAATCTACGGGAGACGAGCGATGTGATGCGCTCCGTTGTGCTAATAAACAAACGCACGTGTGTGTTGTATCAGTTCGCACGGGGGAGTGGCATGCGCACGGGGGAGGGGCATGTGCACTTCTGCCTGCGTTCTCAAATCGCCGAAAAATCGTCCATACCGCCTTTAATAAAAAATTTACTGCAATATTTCTTTGTTGACAATATAATTTAAATTAATAATACAATTCTTTAAACTAAAATGTATAGACAATATATATTGGTTTTACCATCCAAACTGGTTCCTTCCCAGCCCTTAGTAATAAATTAACTTTAGGATGTGGAGGTTCACTATTGAACATATTTAAATGATGTCTTCAAAGGGCTCATTTGAATGTGATTGAATACTTGGGCCGTCCCAGGTGGCGTGAGCACATCACTCCTGGAGGCTCCGCTCACTTCAGTCCCAGAGCCGAGCTTGGAGGAGGCAGAAGTAGTTTCAGGATTAAAAGTCTTAAGTGACAGTTAAAAATGATGCTTTACATTTCATGATTTGTTCCCTCCACACGCTGATGTAGCCACAGCTGCCTCGAGGCTGAAGAGTTGAAGGAATGGGACATCCTAACACTGACATGTGCCTGTGTTCCAGGGTTACGCTCTGGTGGAATATGAGACCTACAAAGAGGCCCAAGCGGCGATGGAAGGGCTCAACAGTCAGGACCTGATGGGACAGCCCATCAGTGTGGACTGGGGCTTCGTGCGAGGGCCCCCCAAGAACAAGAGGAGGTGAGAACACTGCATCATCCTGCCTCGGTCTAGATCACCACACCACACGCGGGCAGGGGGGCAGGCGGGCGCACGGGGGCGGGCGCACGGGGGCGGGCGCACGGGGGCGGGCGCACGGGGGCGGGCGCACGGGGGCGGGCGCACGGGGGCGGGCGCACGGGGGCAGGCGAAATTTGTATCCAATTCTTTTGGCATAATTTTTTAGATGGGGTTATTCATACAAGATAAGATGTTCCTTTATTGTCCCACATGGGGAAATTTCATTGTTGCAACAAAGGTAGATACAGAGGTGAAGGACAGAGCACTTATATGAATTAATATTGTACCCAGCTGTGTACTGTGCTCCAGCCACCAGACATCACTCCACCCTCCTCCCCTGACCTCTGCAACTCTTCCCTCCTTGCCTTCAATGACAAAATTTCCAAAATCAACAGCTCCATGACTGCCGTCTCCATTAACTCCATCACCACCCCCACCCCTGCCCCCCCCTCTCCCTGACCACCCACCCTTCCCTCCCCTCACCACCTTCTCCTCTGTTAACTCCTCTCATATCATAGACCTCATCACCGCTTCCAAAACCACCACCTGCTCTCTCGACCCCCTCCCAACGACTCTAACCAAGGCCTGCCTCCCTGCTCTCATCCCCCATCTCACCGCCCTCTTCAACCAGTCTTTATCCCTCGGCCATGTTCCTTCCATCTACAAACTGGCCTCCATCACCCCCATCCTCAAAAAACCCACCCTAGACTCCGCCAACCTCTCCAACTACCGCCCCATCTCCAACCTGCCGTTCCTCTCAAAAACGCTGGAACGCATCGTCGCCGCCCAACTTCACACCCACCTCCAGTCAAACAACCTCTATGAACCCCTCCAATCTGGCTCCGCCCACTTCACAGCACTGAAACAGCCCTGGTCAAAGTACTCAACAATCTCCTCACCTCTGCAGACTCCGGGGCCCTCAACATCCTGTTACTACTAGACCTCAGCGCAGCCTTTGACACTATAAACCATTCCATCCTCCTACAAAGGCTGCGCCAACTGGGTGTTGAGGGCTCTGCACTTGACTGGCTCACATCCTACCGAGTTCATTTCCCTCTCCGGTCACTCATCCACCCTCTCCCCAGTAACGCAGGGGGTCCTCCAGGGCTCAGTCCTCGGCCCCCTCCTCTTCATCTGCTACATCTTCCCCCTTGGTCACATCCTCCGCCAACTCAACCTGGACTTTCACTGCTACGCTGACGACACCCAGATATACCTCACCACCAAATCCACCCAAAACCCTCCCCTCACCCACACCCAAACCTGCATCTCTACAATAAAATCATGGCTCACTCAACTTCCTCAAACTGAACAGTGACAAAACAGAGCTCCTCCTCATTGGCACCAAATCCACTCTCAATAAAACTGGTCCCTTTTCACTCAGCATCGACACCTCGACCATCACCCCCTCTACCCTGGTACGCAATCTCGGTGTCATCATGGACCCCACCCTCTCCTTCACTCCCCATGTCAGCCACATCGTCAAGACCTCATACTTCCACCTCCGCCGCATCGCCAAAATCCCACACTGCCTCACCCGCCCCGCTGCTGAATCCCTCATCCATGCCTTCATCTCCTCCCGCCTCGACTACTGCACCTCCCTCCTCACTGGCACCTCCTCCCATTCCCTCCACAGACTCCAAATGGTCCAAAACTCCGCTGCCCGCCTCCTCACCCACACCCGCCTCCTCACCCACACCCGCCTCCTCACCCACACCCTCCTCCTCACCCACACCCGCCTCCTCACCCACACCCGCCTCCTCACCCACACCCGCCTCCTCACCCACACCCGCCTCCTCACCCACACCCGCCTCCTCACCCACACCCGCCTCCTCACCCACACCCTCCTCCTCACCCACACCCTCCTCCTCACCCACACCCTCCTCCTCACCCACACCCGCCTCCTCACCCACACCCGCCTCCTCACCCACACCCTCCTCCTCACCCACACCCGCCTCCTCACCCACACCCGCCTCCTCACCCACACCCGCCTCCTCACCCACACCCGCCTCCTCACCCACACCCTCCTCCTCACCCACACCCGCCTCCTCACCCACACCCGCCTCCTCACCCACACCCGCCTCCTCACCCACACCCGCCTCCTCACCCACACCCTCCTCCTCACCCACACCCTCCTCCTCACCCACACCCGCCTCCTCACCCACACCCTCCTCCTCACCCACACCCGGTCCCGTGATCACATCACTCCCGTTCTCCGCTCTCTCCACTGGCTCCCCATCAAGCAGCGCATAAACTTTAAAATACTCCTCCTCACCTTCAAAGCTCTTCACCACCTTGCCCCCCCCTACCTGTCTGACCTCCTCATCCCCCACCGCCCCTCCCGAGCTCTCCGATCCTCCTCCTCTCTCACCCTGACTGCACCAACATCCCGACTCAAAACTTTTGGCAACAGAGCATTCTCCCGAACAGCACCCCGACTCTGGAACTCCCTCCCCCAACCTGTCCGCCACTCTCCCTCACTCACAACATTCAAATCCCGCCTAAAAACATACCTCTTCACCCAAGCCTATGACCTCCCCTACCCCTAGCCTCCTCTACCCCATTGCCTACTCTTCTACCCCCTGTTACATCCCCATCTTTTTCTCTCTACTTCTTCTGTCTTCATTTTATCTGTATATTAATGTGTAATGTACGTGTTGTCCCCCCTGTCTGTAAATACACCCCCTTTTTTATACATGTTCAGCGTCTTTGGGTCACTGAAAAGCGCTATATAAATAAAAATTATTATTATTTACCCAAAATAAGCTTTAATATTAGCAGTTTGACATGTCCACAGCGTCTCACCTTGTGCTGTTTCTCCTTTAGGGTTAGTGGGCGCAGACGCAGCAGGAGTCCTGACCGGAGGAGGCGCTGAAGCTCACCCTGACAGGAGCTCATACACCTGACGTAGTGATCATTCTGTGTTACTCACTGACAAGTGACTTGAATTTTTTTATCTGGTTAATGTTTTCTATTTGAACTTGTATCTGGTTGATATGTAAATGTTCTGTCTAGTTTAGAGTGTATCTACCAAAAAACGAATTTTATTGTTTCAAATGAGAAAAAAATAAACATTTACAATTCCACAATGGTGTCGGGTTTGGTCCGTTCGCAAGTTTTTTTACTGTTCATGTGAAGAGAATGAGCCTGTCCGGGATGTGGCGTCCACCTGCCGCGCGGGACGCGCGTGCGTGCGCGGGACGCGCGTGCGTGCGCGGGACGCCGCAGCCAATGGCCGAGCACATGTCCTGCTCCGTCACTCATTTAGGGTTTACTCACTCGACGCATGTCCGTCACTGCCCTGCACACACTTGATTGGTTGAAAGTAACGCCTGTGTGCTACCTCCCGCTCTGTGATTCGCTGACAGTCTGTCGAAGGCGGGACTAGACGGGTTTGACGTTGTTGTTGTAAGTGCTGTAGAGTTACTTTGTCGGCGATGGTCCGTTTAGTAAATGTACGCCTTGTTTTTTGTGCGGTGCAGAAAAGTTGGATTTAGCCTTTTTCCCCGGGAATATGTTCCAGGAACATGTCGGCGCGCTGCGGGAAACTTGAGAGGATGCAGAGCACACAGGCTACGCAGCCGTTTACGGTAAGTGAGCTTTAGCATTACCATTGGCTAACGCTAGCTGCTGATTAGCCTGGCTAAAGTAGCCACTTGCTAACTCAATGTTGCCATTTTCTATGGCACGGAGCGGTCTCATTGGAGCTGAACGCGCGTCCGCACAGCGCGTGAAGGCTGTAGAAGAGCAGCGAGCTAACGGCGCACAAATCCCATTTGAACCGGTCTAATGCGTTTATGTAACGGCGTGTCCTCCTGCCGTGTCCTCCTGCCGTGTCCTCCTGCCGTGTCCTCCTGCCGTGTCCTCCTGCCGTGTCCTCCTGCCGTGTCCTCCTGCCATGTCACGCAGACTGACGCTCTTACTGTCCCATCACATGTGTGCTGGCGTCTTAACCCTCTGACCCCTCTGACCCCTCCACATGACCCTCTGCCCCTCACGGGGCTCCAGTCCGATACACAAGTGAATGTAGGTAAAACATGATGTGGCAAGTATTTTCTGTCTGCTTGTCTTCTGCCCAAATCTATTCTATTCATTTTGTAACGCTCAAAATCACACATGTCCCAGCGTCCCGTGTCCTTAGACAAATGTCCCAGAGTCCTCTGTCCTTAGACCCTACTTCTCGGCCAGGAAAAACTACAAAATCTCTTTGGGAAAATGTATAAACCTGGAGGAGTTCCAGAGTGAAGGAGAACCAGGTTCTTCAGGAGGAGAACCAGGTTCTTCAGGAGGAGAACCAGGTTATTCTGGAGAACCAGGTTATTCAGGAGGAGAGGAGAACCGGTTCTTCAGGAGGAGAACCGGCGCATCAGGAGGAGAACCGGCTCTTCCGGAGGAGAACGAGAACCGGCTCTTCCGGAGGAGAACCGGCTCTTCCAGGCAGATGAAGAGCGTTCATATGGAGCAGAGGCCGTTTCTCCTTCTGGGCCACAGTTGAGCACAATTTTCGAGAAAGTCAGAAGTTTATTATATTTTATTAAACCATTAACGTTATATAAGAATGATTTAAAGCGATGTGTATGTTGGTGCGTTGTGTAGAGCTAGGGATGAAAAGTAAAAAAACGACCGTTACCATGGAGATCCGCCATGTGGGTTGATGTGCATAGAAAGAGATGAGACAAAACCATGTAAACAAAGCGGTGGAACCACCTGATATTGGGCGGAGCCACTTCTCACTCTGCCGTGTCATGTACTTTTGAATGTTTACAATCCCGAGTGCGTGAGGTCTCACCTCATTGGTTCACTGCCTGTTCTCTATGGACATGGTGCGTTGGCTATAGGATATACTAATTCAATATGCTATAGTTTAGTAATAGAAATTATTTGCTGATCTGTAAGGTCAATCACATGCCACTCCCCCGTGCACATGCCACTCCCCCGTGCACATGCCCCTCCCCCGTGCACATGCCACTCCCCCGTGCTCATGCCACTCCCCCGTGCACATGCCACTCCCCCGTGCTCATGCCACTCCCCCGTGCACATGCCACTCCCCCGTGCTCATGCCACTCCCCCGTGCACATGCCACTCCCCCGTGCACATGCCCCTCCCCCGTGCACATGCCACTCCCCCGTGCTCATGCCACTCCCCCGTGCACATGCCACTCCCCCGTGCACATGCCCCTCCCCCGTGCACATGCCACTCCCCCGTGCACATGCCACTCCCCCGTACACATACCACTCCCCCGTGCACATGCCACTCCCCCGTGCACATGCCACTCCCCCGTGCTCATGCCACTCCCCCGTGCACATGCCACTCCCCCGTGCTCATGCCACTCCCCCGTGCACATGCCACTCCCCCGTGCACATGCCCCTCCCCCATGCACATGCCACTCCCCCGTGCACATGCCACTCCCCCGTACACATACCACTCCCCCGTGCACATGCCACTCCCCCGTGCACATGCCACTCCCCCGTGCTCATGCCACTCCCCCGTGCACATGCCACTCCCCCGTGCTCATGCCACTCCCCCGTGCACATGCCACTCCCCCGTGCTCATGCCACTCCCCCGTGTGGACTGATACAACACACACGTGCGTTTGTTTATTAGCGCAACGGATCGCATCACATCTCTCGTCTCCCGTAGATTTCCGTCTCTTCTGAGCTCGAACTGTCTTTCTCCGTCTTCATTTTGTCCCGTACACTGAGGGAACTATATTATGATAGATCAATGCGCTTAGACACGCGGAAACGTGCTGTTCGAGGCAGCAGGTGAGCGGTAGGTGAGTTCTATGATTGACACGTGGCAGGACTAATCGGGCGTCCACGCCACGAGGAAATAAGACTCAGATTTATGCCAAAAAAATTGTCCATTCAACCTTTAAGACTATTGGAAATGGTAAAAACTTGAACATGTAGTGGACAGTGTTTGCACAGGTCCTAGAGTACAGCTCTGAGGGAACAGCCATGACATCATTAGGAAGTCCATATTGTGGTAAAATCATTTCATTATTTTTCTTACAAATATTGCAATACTGAGGCCAAGAAAAAATGTGTTTCTGGTAATATTGAAACCAAAAATCCAGGTTGGTCGGATTTTATTTTCATTTTTTTAAATATATTTTAAAATTTTGGCACAGGTTTTGCACAGTTTTCTTTTCTCAGAAGAGAGCGCTTCACATTGAAGTGTTCTTATTGGTGCAGATATTGAATAAAATAGTTCTACATCTAAACTAGTCCAACCACAGGAAAAGAGCCATGAGCAGGCGCCGTGAGCATTTTTCGACAGTCACGCCCAATATCTTCACCGCTGCTGCCCCGGGCGTGCCTGTCGCCCCTGCCATGGCTGCACGCTGACCAAATATGAGCACCTGCGCAGGCGTCCACGCCCGGAGGTAAAACCAAATCAAAAGTGCAGCGATTTTCATATCTTACGATCCCCACAGATGATTTTTTCCCGCAGCTTTTGGATTCTCTCTCACAATTTGACATTCTCCAAACGTACGGGACAGTAAATATGCAATAAAATGTTTAAGGTCGGGTTTTCTTTATTTTGAAATCCAGCTCGGTCGAGTTACAGGAAACACCTTTTTTTTATATTTGTTTATTTGAAATTTTAATTTTAATTAGAACATATTGAGTTTTTTTTTGTTCATAATGCAATTTGAACTAATCCAGGAACTAATAATATATACTTTTGATATTCTTTTCAAAACCTTTGCACCGCATTAGGTTGTTACTAAATAATAGTTAATAATCTGTAGATAATTTGTAATTTTCCCACAGGATATGATTTTTTTTGTAATCGATGTGTGAGACGTGAGCTCCAAGCCCCTCCTCCTCAGAGCCATGTCTGGAACCATATCAGGCCGAGGAGGCGGAGCTAACGGGACCAACAGGTTCATTTCAATCTGACCTGGTCAGTGTCCCATCTTCTGCGGCTCCAGATCTGAACGCACGGGAAATGACCTTGTGTTCTGAGTGTGAGATGCGCACGGGCAGGTACACGGGCAGGTACACGGGCAGGTACACGGGCAGGTACACGGGCAGGTACACGGGCAGGTACACGGGCAGGTACACGGGCAGGTACACGGGCAGGTACACGGGCAGGTACAAGCCACAGCTTAAACACACGCAGACAGACCAGGGGCACAGCTGGCAGCGCTTTTGAAGTGAAACCAAACATTTATTTTTGTGAAATTTTATGAAATTTGGCACAAAATTCTATTTTTGTCATCAAAAACGTCAACAAGACCCATGTCATATTTGTTACGGCGTAGCTGTAGCGATGAGCGAAAGCTCCCATGTTATTCCAATGGGAAAATTGCCAAATCCCTGAAATTTGAACATGACCCTTCCACGAACTCCTCCCAGGGCATTCGCCCAATTCACCTCAAATTTACTGAGACTCATCTTGAGTAAGTTTTTCTTTTTACTTCTATGGTCGCGGCCTGGAAGTGTGGAGTGTAACCACAGTGGAGCTCGGGCAGGTAGGCTATGACCTGCTACAGCGCTGCGTGCCGGTGTGACACCGCGCCTGTCAATAATGCAATCATGTCTCTATCAATCGGTGCAACAATAGTTTTCGTTCACGTGACATCATAACATTCCATCAGTCCATGATATTTCGTACAGATGCAGATAAATTGAATTATGTTAAAATGCAGATTTTGCTTGAAATAAAAGGAGTTCTTATGTCGATACATCGCTCCTGAAGAAAACTCATGAAGAAAATAGAACTTGTCCATATTCGGGCCGCACCTGAAAATAAACCGCAGGTGCCACGTTGTAACATGAGATATTTACACATAAACACAGCAGTGATGCCACGTTTGACCCGGGGCTCTTGCGGAGCACCTGAGGACCGCTGCGTTAATTAGACTAATGACTCCATGAATATAAGTCTGATTGTAATAAAACACACAGCGTTTTAAAGCTGAAACTATAGAGAACACGTGGCCCTGGACTGTGCTTCCACTGACATATTTTTCTACAGTGTGTAAAACGCTTGCACTTCCTGCTAGAGCGCCCCCCTGTGGCCGTTAGCCAGAAATCTTTAAATTAGACGCACCGTTGTAATGACCGCGGGAAAATGTAGCGGCTTAAAGTCCGAAAAATAAAGTAATCAAAGGGAAAAGTGGCTCCTGCCCCCACCTGACGTTATGATGACATCACATTCTAGAATGTGAACACAACCTATTGCAAAACAGATTCTAGAATGAGATGATGTCATAACCTCAGATTGCGGGCAGGAGCCAGAATCCTTGTGGATTACATTGGACTTTGCTGCGAAGCGGTAATGCAACATTTGGATGCCGACCGCCATAAAACAACAACAACAACAACAACAAATATCTAAAAGTAGGTCTGGGCGATGTGGACATCAAATCAAATTTGTTTTTTGAACACTTTGGACAATTACAATATCGCTGCTCTTTATGGAAGCTCCAAACATTTGAATATGCCTGTTATTTATAAAGCCTGTAATGCCTATGGGCTTGTCTATATAGTTTGTACTTCATAAGCTTTTTACATTTGCTTGTTTTATTTTTTTTATCTTATCTTTCTGTGAATCCTTTATTGTCCTCACTGGCTCTGAAGTCACTGCCTCCTGCACTGAGCACAATATTATTGTCAAGAGTAAACTCCTCAGATCTAAAAGTCTGTGGTTCAACTCTTAGAAAATGTAGAAATCATAAATGATTTCTTACATGTGCAGGGGCACATAAAGAACATAAAGAACTTAGTCTCAAGGATAAATTAGAAGGAGGTAAATTGCAGTTTGTGCTAGCCGCCATTTAAAAGCAACATTTCCTGCATTCTGCTAAATTTTAGCTACACTATTTTAGCAGGTCACTGCCCATTCACTTGGCTGCATGATATGATTTTATTTTTAGTCAAATAAAATCCCGTTACCCGCAGGCCCTGAGTCTGACTGCACAGCCCCTGGTCACCTCTCTTCTCTCCTTCCTGTGGAGAGACTCCAGGTCACACTCAGGCTGCACGTTGTCTTGACTTGGTGGAGCTTCCATGTGGCGCTGCTCTTCATTCATGCTTTTGCATCTTCTACGAGGCTGATAAACATCAAATAAAGGCATTTTCTGCTTGACACCAGCAGAACAAGGCTGTGCGTCATGTCCTCCAGTGACCCTGAACCACCAGCGCTGCTGTTTCTTCTGAGTCTGATTCTAAACCTCAACAAGCCCACTGCTCGCGGCCCATAGTAAAGGATACGTGACACCTCAGAGAAGTGACTGAGGAAAGAGGACAGTAGGGTTTGTGCAGCTCTACAGTAAAGAAAGTACTAAAGGGCCAAGGGGGCATCAGTGATCAATACAGAAATCATAGTCTACACTCTGTCTGGCTGTGGGTAAGTGATACAACACAAACTACTGCCACATCTCAGCCACACAAACTACTGCCACACCTCAGACACACAAACTACTGCCACATCTCAGCCACACAAACTACTGCCACACCTCAGACACACAAACTACTGCCACACCTCAGACACACAAACTACAGCCACACCTCAGACACACAAACTACTGCCACATCTCAGACACACAAACTACTGCCACACCTCAGACACACAAACTACAGCCACACCTCAGACACACAAACTACTGCCACATCTCAGACACACAAACTACTGCCACACCTCAGACACACAAACTACTGCCACATCTCAGCCACACAAACTACTGCCACACCTCAGACACACAAACTACTGCCACACCTCAGACACACAAACTACTGCCACATCTCAGACACACAAACTACTGCCACACCTCAGACACACAAACTACTGCCACATCTCAGCCACACAAACTACTGCCACATCTCAGACACACAAACTACTGCCACACCTCAGACACACAAACTACTGCCACACCTCAGACACACAAACTACTGCCACACCTCAGACACACAAACTACTGCCACACCTCAGACACACAAACTACTGCCACATCTCAGACACACAAACTACTGCCACACCTCAGACGGTAGTGCTGCTTCTGTGTTTACACGGGCAGTTGGAGCAAAAGCAGCCGCTCTGCGCGAGCTAAAAGTGAAGCCGCACAACACATAAGCTTGAAAAAGCAGAAGGGGAGGAGACGGGTGAAGTCAGTGTCATCCTTTATTCTTCACAAATCTGTTTATTGTTGGCGTGAGCCAAAGGATAGTGACTTTCTCAAAGTCTCTGACTCCTCCCCCTGAAGAGCTACAATGAGGTGCAGATATGAAATAATAATCAGCTGTATTAAATGGTTGGCAGGTCAATTGTTAGAATTAACCTGTTCCCATCCACCTGTTTGGCCCTGTGCACAATGGTTGGACACAAATGGTTATTGTTTATTAAAAGATGATGTTATGTTCCACATGTGAGTGTGATGCATCATGGGAAAGCTTAGGCCTTCTAGTTTCTGCAGATGTGCACATGTCACACTGTCAGGGCTTCAGAACTTACACTACAGAAGCACAAACATGAACAAAACATCCTTTTTTTAGTCTCGCCTGAATATTGTCCATTTGTAAAGGTCCTGAGCAGGACATACTTCATTGTGTGCTTATGCTGTTCACTGCACATGCTGTTGTCATGACAACAACTGTGTCAAGTTTCAGGTCTCTAGGAACAGGCATTTTGGTGCTTTGACCTTTTTGTATCAAAAAGTAAATTCAGAACAAGTGATCCAAATATGTGCCAACTGTGCCAAACTGTTTTATTACAGTTTTAGCTCCTCTATGATCATAAAACATACATTTTGATGTTTTGTAGGCCACTAATACCTATTATAACTGCTAAAAACAAGGTATGTGAAAATGTGTAACTATGAGTTTACCCAAGAAAATTATAATATTTTTATTTTATTTTTGTATCAGTATAATAATACATATATCTAACAAAATGCACGTCCAAAAGGCTAATAAAATCAGAAAACGTGATGCGTAAAATCCTGCCGAGAAATCTGGCTCTTTACAGCCTTACCTGAGCCTTACGCACGATGATACAGAAGATTCTGTGTCAATAAGCCCTTTGTCCCGCCCCTCTTTCTAAAGCTATTCTCATTGGCTAGAATAATATGTCATTCAACGTCTGCTACGTCACTAGCATGCGGCGCTATTTAATGTAAACAGAGGAATCCATGTGCGCCGCAAGCGGCGCATTTTTTTTTTTTTTGCGGAGGCTGTAGCAAACAAACCCGTGGACAGAAAAATCGTGGATGGTCTCATTCTGTAGCTAACAGTCTGAAGAAAAGAAGGATACCAAATATTGTCTTATAGGTCAAACAGGTCATTTGTTATGGACGGAGAAATGCGCCGGATCCTGATATCGTCATAAGAAGAAAACTTTGTTTACTTGACAATATCTCGAAATCAGAAAAATACAAGTGGATATTGTTTTTCAATGGTTCCTTACGGACAGACTGAGCACAAGGATGAACAGAATTAAAGCCGTTTCGTCCGTCATAAACACAAACAGGACATGTGTTTGTAAAAGTTGAGACTTTCTCACAAACTATTGGCAATTGCTTCTTGGGGCAAATTATTCAATGTAAATCAATGACATATTCGTTTTGTTAAGAAAATAACCTTTAAAATGATGTATAACTTGCTGGTATTGACCACGGAAATAAAATGATGTAAGAGAATATTTGAGATATGGAAAATGCTCGCCAGCCACAGGTGGATGGGAACAGGTTAACACATGGAATATTTGAAAGTCAAAACTTTACTTTTGTAAAATTGAATCTAAAATTTGATTCCCTTCTCCAGGAATGTCACAATATTAATTTTACAGTCACAAATATGAGGAGAAATATCACAATTTTACAATTAGTAACGATTATTAGCATAAACAAAGGAAACATTTATATTGTATTTCATTACGTTCAAACTTGCAAATATTTAAAGATAAAAACAAAACAATTAACTTCCCTACCCTTTAATACAGCATATTAATTTAAAAATAAATTATAATCACCACAAATTGATTAAATAATATAAATATATGCTTATTGGCCCTCTTAAGCTCTTTTAAGCATTACATCATCTGTTAGAGAGATGAGCTCCATGGCAACGCTCAGGGGCGGGGCTTGAGACTTGGTTCACGCCAACAACACAAACAGATTGGTTCCATGCCATTTTATTCTTCACAAGTCTCCTGCTCTTCTCTCTTCTTCTTTGAGCTTGTGAGTTCCCTGGCCTCCAGCGCAGAAAGTGGCAGGGCAGTGGCAGGGCAGTGGCAGGGCAGTGGCAGGGCAGTGGCAGGGCAGTGGCAGGGCAGTGGCAGGGCAGTGGCAGGGCAGTGGCAGACACTGTAGCTGTAGAGAAAAGAGAGGAACATGCTTCAGTCTGTCAGAGCTGCACATGGAGCCTGGCAGTTGTGCTGCTGCCTTAACCACTCAACCACCGGGAAACACAACCTTAAGCTCTACAAGATAATACAAGAGTTCAAGTTTTTTACAGCATCTGCTGCAGAATTATTCCTTTTTTTGGCTAAAACCGTGAGACGCTGCAAAATGGGAAAACGGGCAGAGGTCCTGGTGCGCCTGAGAAAACGAGGCACATTAAAGCCCGTACCTGGGATTTTTCTCTCTAAACGTGAACTCCCTCCAACAAACTGGACCAACTGGCTCTGCTGATGATTTTGTGCTTCACCGAGACCTGACTTAGCGAGTCTGTCCCGTCAGGGTGAATGTGTGAGTTTGAATTGAACGATTTGATATTATATCAAATCCTGATACCGGTAGTTTGTTTACAGACCAAATAGATTTTTGATGAAAATCTCTAAACGGACATATTTCCTAGTCTTGCTTTGTCCAAGTCGGAAAACCTCTTCTCTCAGCACTTTTTGAACTCTGTGTAGTCCAGACATTTGTGAAAGAATATATATATATAATAAATATATATAACAAATTAGTCAACACAAAATCATATGGCCTTATTTACAACTTTCTTCCGTATCATCATCAAGCAGATGACTATTCTCAGGAGTCTCATTTACATATTAATTGTCTTTACACTCACAAAAAATATGTCTTAAGCTTCTGATGGAAAAATAAGTGTTGCTGTGGCGTCCATCATGGTGTATTTTATGTGTTATTCAAATTGTACCGCTCTATTTGACGTTCCAATCCATTTTTCGTTTTGCTATTTGATGACGGTCCCTAAGCACTCGTCTCGGCTCTGCACATTCGGAGCCGTGTAATTTGCGGCGCCCAAAATACGCATCTGATTGTTAAAACGAGGTTGTGTCACTTGACAGTGTAAATATGAGTATTTTGGCTGTGAATGATCTGCAAAGACTTTTGGAAGTCTGAATCTGTGACGCTAACTTTACCGCACTGTGGCTCCTCCCACTTTCAGACTCGTCACGTCAACACAGCGTCCTACATGTGTCATGCCGTTGTTGACAATCGATTGACGAGTGATCAGTGCTTTTAGGCGCTTTGATGATACAATTGAACACACATTTGTATCGCAAAAGCTGCGATACACACTTTTCTGACGAACACATCGCATTTGAGAGAAATTGCGTCGCATTTTGCGATGCAATACCGCTTATTCTGAACCCTGCTTCTACAGTCAGACTCAAGTTTTGAAACATAGGCTCTTCAGCATGTTGTGATGTGCCTTGAAGCCTTTATTTCCGACGATCAGAGTTAAAATGGGATTGTGGTGGATCTAGCGTTTGACAATAGTCCCTGGATCTGCGTGAGTCGGGCTGTGTGTTGTGATGAGTCAGAGCTGAGCACACACTTCAGTGAGAGGCGGAGGAGTCCTGGCCCCGCCCCTCCACCATGACTGGCCTTTTGGACAGGAGCACCAGGTCATGTTTCCTTTCAATAATTCAGCTCCTGTTTTAAGTGGGCCTTTGTTTGCTGACACACCCGCTCCAGCGCAGTGTGAAGAATAGGACACCACTGCACTTCTGTACGACCACCGTCAAACAAGCAGGGACTTGTGATTGGCTGACAGTCACATGGGATTTTACATAATGAGAATGACTCTTATGAACAAGGAAAAGCACTATATAGAGTTCAAATAAGGATGTTTGTAGAGGAAATATCTTCTTATGTATTACTAATGTACTAATGTTTTGTGCGTGCGAGTAAGTAAAATATTTATACGGCGATATATCGTCACGGACTCCGCATCGATACTGAGTCACAGTATCGATATTTTTTTTTGTGGCCCGTAGGCTTTAAACAAGGTGGAATAGTACTTTTGATCTGCTGTTTGTGCTGCGCTGAGGAGCTGTGGACCTAATCAGAAGCTCCTCTGGAGGTGAGAAGGAGCCGTGGACCTGATCAGAAGCTCCTCTAGAGGAGAGAAGGAGCCGTGGACCTGATCAGAAGCTCCTCTGGAGGTGAGAAGGAGCTGTGGACCTGATCAGAAGCTCCTCTGGAGGTGAGAAGGAGCTGTGGACCTGATCAGAAGCTCCTCTGGAGGAGAGAAGGAGCTGTGGACCTGATCAGAAGCTCCTCTGGAGGAGAGAAGGAGCTGTGGACCTGATCAGAAGCTCCTCTGGAGGAGAGAAGGAGCCGTGGACCTGATCAGAAGCTCCTCTGGGTCGAGGTGAGAAGGAGCCGTGGACCTGATCAGAAGCTCCTCTGGGTCGAGGTGAGAAGGAGCCGTGGACCTGATCAGAAGCTCCTCTGGAGGAGAGAAGGAGCTGTGGACCTGATCAGAAGCTCCTCTGGAGGAGAGAAGGAGCCGTGGACCTGATCAGAAGCTCCTCTGGAGGAGAGAAGGAGCCGTGGACCTGATCAGAAGCTCCTCTGGAGGTGAGAAGGAGCCGTGGACCTGATCAGAAGCTCCTCTGGAGGAGAGAAGGAGCCGTGGACCTGATCAGAAGCTCCTCTGGGTCGAGGTGAGAAGGAGCCGTGGACCTGATCAGAAGCTCCTCTGGGTCGAGGTGAGAAGGAGCCGTGGACCTGATCAGAAGCTCCTCTGGAGGAGAGAAGGAGCTGTGGACCTGATCAGAAGCTCCTCTGGAGGAGAGAAGGAGCCGTGGACCTGATCAGAAGCTCCTCTGGAGGAGAGAAGGAGCCGTGGACCTGATCAGAAGCTCCTCTGGAGGAGAGAAGGAGCTGTGGACCTGATCAGAAGCTGATCTGTGCAGAAGATGCTGCTGCAGAATGTTCAGATCATGAAACATACAATACTTTACTAGAATGTGTTCCATATATTTCTATTTGGATCAGTTGGATGTATGAAGTTATTAGAGCAGAATGGATTTATAAAGAAGTGCTTTGTGGATAAACATGACATTTCATACATTTTCTTATCCAGAGTTAAAACATGACCCCATTCGGTACATGTTTAACCTGTTCCCATCCACCTGTTTGGCCCTGTGCACAATGGTTGGACACAAATGATTATTGTTTATTAAAAGATGATGTTATGTTCCACATGTGAGTGTGATGCATCATGGGAAAGCTTAGGCCTTCTAGTTTCTGCAGATGTGCACATGTCACACTGTCAGGGCTTCAGAACTTACACTACAGAAGCACAAACATGAACAAAACATCCTTTTTTTAGTCTCGCCTGAATATTGTCCATTTGTAAAGGTCCTGAGCAGGACATACTTCATTGTGTGCTTATGCTGTTCACTGTACATGCTGTTGTCATGACAACAACTGTGTCAAGTTTCAGGTCTCTAGGAACAGGCATTTTGGTGCTTTGACCTTTTTGTATCAAAAAGTATATTCAAGTGATCCAAATATGTGCCAACTGTGCCAAACTGTTTTATTACAGTTTTAGCTCCTCTATGATCATAAAACATACATTTTGATGTTTTGTAGGCCACTAATACTTATAATTGCTAAAAACAATGTATGTGAAAATGTGTAACTATGAGTTTTCCCATATTGAGGTTAAAAAAATATAATTTTTTTAATTAATTTTCGTATTGGTATAATAATACATATATCTAACAAAATGCTAATAAAATCAGAAAACGTGATGCGTAAAATCTAGTTGCCTCCTGCCTAAAAATGTAGGCTGACTGTCTTTACGCATGTGAATACAGAGGATTCTGTGTGAAGAAGCCCTAAGTCCCACCCACCATTTGAAAGGTATTCTTATTGGCGAGAATAATAAGTCAACCAAACTCTTCTACGTCACTGTTAGCTCACGCATTCTCAATGTAAACAGAGGAATTTCGTGCGTCGGAAGCAGGTGTTGACTGGGGTATGTTCTTAGGGCCCTTCATTAAGAATTTACTTCCCCCCATTTTTTTATCTTTCATACAATCATGTGTTGGGATCAGTGCATGTTTTTGGCATGGCCCTTTTCACTTTCTGTTCTTCTGTTTCATATTTCTCTAGTTGTTGTGTTTATTTGTTGTGTTCGACCAGAGAGTTTTGTAGTATCCTTTAATGTTAAAGGATACTACTTACAAGTAGTATCCTTCAATGTTAAAGGTAGGATTGTAACGATGCATCGCAATTCTTAAATGTCATGATACGCCTCGTAATCGTACACGTGTCTCGATCCTTCTTGATGAAAAAGTGACAGTGTGCTGAAAAACAGTAAAACGGCACCGCAGCAATGTCCTTGTTCCTGCCCAGCATCTCCGCACACAAATGCAAGCATCATTGTCCGTCACACATGCGTGTGTGCACCTTAGGTGAGCGCCAAAATATCGATATGGCGATATATTGCGTTATTTTCTCCCGCGATCGATTATCACTACGTTCTCGTCAAGTATCGCCCCTTAAAGTGCCAGCATGACATGACAAATAGGATACAAGTTATTTATTTATCATTGTTTCAACCAAAAATAAATTGAGATAAATTTACAAAAAACAAAACATATGATATCGCGAGTTATTATAGATAATATATCGATAATCCCAGTATCGCGATTTCGTATCGTGAGCCGTGTATCGTATCGTGAGGTACCCAGCGATTCCCAGCCCAATTTTTGTTGGCCCTCCAGTGTCCTGCTTTTGTCGGCCCAAGCAACAAAAAGTAATACTTTTTATTGTGAAATTGGGAAAATTCAGGCATATTGATGTTATACAACCTAATATTAATGTTCCAGGTCTAATTGAAGGTGGAGGCTCATCGCAATGATGTCAAAAGCAACATTTCAAATGATTCACTTTGTCATTCAACAAATTCGACTGTCAAGTTGTTGACAACTTGTTTTTTGTCAACGGGACCCTCTGCCCCTTTAAGTTTCAAAACGCAGCCCTTGGTGAAAAAAGTTTGGACTCCCCTGGTCTACAGCCTCATTCAACAGGGGGGTTTGGGGGCTCTCTAGTGTATTCTGGTGCATATTAATGAGGTCCAGCCGGCGAAAGTAAGACTCAAATGTTGAGGTTGTGATGCTATAAAATTGTGATGCTATAAAATTGTGATGTGATGAAACTGTGCCAGGAGAAAGTGACTAAAGCCAGTTATGAATACATCAGTGTACTTAATTACTCAATACAATATTGTCCATGAAAAATAGTTATGGTCAAATTGTGTTCATAACAAAATAAATGTACCTAAAACATAATTTAATTGAACACCAAGTTAAATACCATAACAAACTAAACCACTGGAGGGCCACAGTGTTTGTTAATATTAATAACTAATGTTCTTATTAGACAATTACAGCAATCAGCACTTAACATGGAGGAATGGGCCGCAATAGCGCTCACTCATCACAACATAACAAGGTCAAGTACAAACATCAGCAGAAAAATAACTGACAATGATATTATTGTAAACAAGTTTAAATGTACATTCTAATAAACTGAAAATGTAATAGTAATAGTTGTCCTTACTCATGTATCTTTTACTGCTCCAACTGTTCCTTCTTGTCAAAGTGACAAAACAAGTTAGATTAAATTAAAACCAATGGCATAAGCATTGAATGAACAAATAACACTGATAAAACTAGACAGTGCAGATGTTAATTCCCACAGAATGAACAGAACGAGAAGAGAAGATCCAAACCTTTCATAAGTCTGTTTGATATGCTTTTAAATGGTTTACAGAATGTACACAAAAAAAATCTACCGATTATTCAATTAAAAAAAAATATATATTTCTCGATTACTAAAATCGATAGCTGCAGCCCTAGATATATCACAATATGGATATATTGAGCCCAGTGTGAAAAAACCTCAAACCAAACAATGTTGTTTTCTACAAACATGAATATTCTGTCCCACAGTTGAAGCTAAGCACTCTTCTGTGTTGTAGGTGTGGCTGTGACCAGAGCTCCTCCTGGACCCCCAACATCCATCTGAATTCATGATCACATGACCGTGGACATGGACGCAGTGCTGTCCGACTTTGTCCGTTCCACCGGAGCTGAGCCAGGGCTGGCCCGAGACCTGCTGGAGGGTGGGTCCACAACACACTCACCACCATCTCAGCGAGGGCTGGATACCATCTGATTTTTTTCAATACAAATACTTAATACCAGATTTTTCATTACCGGCTACTGAATGCTTCTTTTTTCTGTGCTTGCATTCTTTTAAAAAATGTAAATTAATGGCCAAAGTTGTAAAAAAAAAAAAAACTGGTTTTCCAGCCTTTAATTACCTTATAACAGTGTTAAATCTTATTTTAAAACATATACTTTTTGGACTTTAATCCACTTCTTTCCACGCTTTGAACCCTGCGGTCATTACAACCGTGCGTCTAATTTATAGATTATAGTGTCAACCACCAGAGGGCAATGTTGCAGGAAGCGCAAGTGTTGATACACTGAAGAAAATGTCAGTGGGCCACACCTTGTTTTTCTGTATTTTAAGCTTCAAAACACTTTGACAATCAGACTCCTATTCATGGAGAAATGAGGAAGTGAATCTAGACCAGTGGCGGCTGGTGGTACAAAATATCGGGGGGACTATTTGACATGTCTTTTTTTTTTTTATGTCTAAAATTGAATATTTAACATGGACTGTATGAATATATATTTTAAATACACATTTACAACTGAATTAAGTAGACACACTGTATTTCCACTTTTGGTACTGGTAATACTATGAGTTAGAGGCAGATACCGTTTGTGAGAAAATACATTTGACATAAAATGACATTTTACACTTTATAAAATATCAGATTGAAAACAAAACTCAGTGATACTGTAACTTATAGTGCATGGCAGTGTTTTCGCTGCGGGGTTTTGGCATGGCGGCCCGCCATGCTGCGGCTGACCACTGCCATGCTGAAAAGATACCGCCAGGTATTAAGATAACCGTGCGAAAAGCACCACAGCGCTCTCACGGTACCCGTAACGTGCGTTAAAAGCGCAGCTTTATTTAGTAAAAGCGTCAGAAAATATACTGCGATACATCGTTCCTAAGAAGAGGAGTGTGATCATATTGGCTTTCCATATTCAGCATAAGCGCACATTTAGGTACTTTTTGCAAAGCACCGCCTACGTCCGGCCACCTCAGCCCAGCGAGCACACTGCAGAGTACCAATTACTACATTAAGAGGAAATAAACACAAATAAACTGTTGGTGTTTGATAAAACAGTTTCTAAGTGACATTAGTTACCCTGAACTACATGTGTAACATTTTACATTCTTATATTTAATCATCACGGACATGATTGCTGTTGGAGACATTTATAACATTCTTTCATGAGTTTTCTAATAAACATATTTTTATCAATAGAAGTTAAGCGATACTTAATGCTTAGCGTTAGCCTTATCCAGATAAACTAAAAAAAAAAAAAAAAAAAAACTCCTTTGTTGTGTTTGTTGTCAAGGTAACGGAGTTTGACACATCACATGTCTTGGATTGATATGAAATCAGCCGCTTTCACTTCAACATGAATAAAGTTTCATCTTCACAGCAGCCACAGTGGAGCAGCTCATTTGGAGTCGTTTTGGACGTACTTTTGTCACAGACTCTGTAGATGCAGTTTTAAGACGTAAACGCAGAAAACACGGCGTGTGGCACTTCCATGTACGGCACACATGTCTGTCACAGTGTAGCTCCGTGGAGGAGACACTAGGTTCAAATGGGCAGCAGAAAGAGCTCCTCAGTCGGCATTTTACATAGCGTCACATTTGATTGGCCAAAAATTCCCATTGCTTTTCTATGAGCCTTAGGGCACCACACACAAAACTGCCTCTAAAGATCCTCACCTGAGTGAGCCCAGAGTCACAGGGGGGCGGGGCTCATTTGCATCTCATTGAGATAAGCCGTCGCCCTGTCACACTGACAGCCCCTCCCCCTACAGCTGTCACTCAAGATTAAGGAGTGTTATGGATGTAGTGTTAATTTCATTAGGATTTGAATCAGAAGTAATTAAAATGGAAATACTTGGATTACAAAAAGGTCCTAAATAGCATCAAAGAATCAGAATAGACTTTGCCATTTGTGGATAAACAGAATTCATAGGTGATTAAGTGCAACACAAACAGGAAAATATTGAACACTGAGCACTAAACGGCATGCATAATGAAATATAAGGTACAAAGTTATGTAGCGTAATAGGAAGTGGTGATATATACATCATAAAAATGTATTAATCCAAGAGTCCAATTACAGAGATTACATTCTTTTCTGCAGATTGGTCTGTGCTTTGACCCTTGGAGCTGGTGTATCGGACGGAGGGAGAGGGAAGATTAGATTAAGACATGTGACATTTGATTAAGACTTATATCTATTCATACAGTAATTTTCTATTCTGCATTTGCACTTTATTGTACATTTAATAAAGTGAAGTAAAGTAAAGTGTAATAAGTAGTACCTGCTGTGCAAAGTTGAAGCTGTAATGCAATGGACTTCTGCATAGTTTTTGATAATACTCACAACTGTGTGATACCTTTGTAGGGGATCCATATGTCCCAAAAAGACAGCACCTTTTCACAGCTCACACGGTTGCAGAAATCAAAGCATAGTGTTGGGTGTAAGGGATGAAAAATGCACAATTCAATAGACCCTGGACTCAAACTCTTCGAATGCTAAACCTGCTCAAACATCAGCACCCCGGACAGTTCCAAGGACGCAAAGACGTGGGAGGCCTTGCTCCACATCTTCCTTGGACACGTGAGACCCGAGAGTGGCTGATATTTACAGAGTGGCATTTAAAGACAAATTCCTTTGAATTATTCCCCAAAACTTAATACCAGCATTTCTTTTAACCAAGTTGAGCCCAGGCACAGCCTGTGTAACCAAATGTAAAATTGATTATATCTTTGTTTATTAAACCACACAAATGATCCTGGTTTATAGAGCCTTTGTATTGATCTTTATAGAATTATCATTGTCAGTCAATGAATCATGGTCTTCCCCGTCAGAGAAGAAGACTGAGTAGATGTTAAGGTTTTCTGAACAAGCTTTAGATGGTGCCCTTTTAAATATAAATATGAACATAGTCCCAGAGAATATATACATTACATCTAGATACAAATGTGTGAGCAGGAAACAAGTATAATTATCCTACACCTTCGTGGCTGCGCTCCATTGTCCTCATCGTGTTTGATTGTCAGTCAGGGTGTCTTTGCCCACTCTGAAAAGGGAAACAAAAGGAGGGTTAGGGTCATGCTAACAGACACAGAACCCCATATTTAATATGCATGACTAGCTAAGCGGCTAACAGTAAAAAAAGATAGACATTACACCATCCCAAAACGGCTAGTTTCAAAAGGGTTTGTGATGCTAATTATTCAGCAAGTAGTCACATTAAATCCAAGCCTGTATTATGCAGAGTGCGCTGAAGCAGCGTTTTAGCTTAGCTCCGTCTCTGCTCTGGTGCCCTAGGCGAAAATTAACACCAAACACAGCATTAAAGTAATACTTTAGAGTAAAGTACCTCAGTTTCGTTGCAATGCAGTCCAGGGCTGCAGATATCACAGCGCTCAGCCCGGCTCCGGTCGACAAGTTGAACTCAGCGGCTAGCGCAGGAACAAACACCATGAGGACCGGGGGCACTTTCATCAGGCCTTTGGTGGATGTAGTTGTGGTAGAATCATAGGCTTTGGAGAAAGTCTGGAGAAATGAATCAAACGAAAGCGTAGCTGGTGCTGAATAAGTAGCCATCTGCTTCGCAGCTGATTGGTCGAAAAAGAACATTGCGCTGCTGAAAAAAAAGGTAACACCCGAGCGGAGCACGAAAACTACTCATTTTTAAAACAGCTTAATGTGTACTTAAGGTAACGAATACTGTTATCTGAAGCACGGAGGGGGAGGGGCTCCTTCATAACTTCAACGTTCACATAATGCAAAAAAAAAAAAAAAAAAAAAAAAAGTACGTACTTGGCTGATTGACCAAGTGGACCAGCCGCCGCTGATCTAGACTCGGCAGAACAAAGACACACGGAGCACACACCTGCAATATACGGTGATCTGCAGTTTAGAACCTGCTGCATTGATGAGGCGTTTTTGGCCAGACCTGATCAGCTTTCTGTCACACTCTCGATAAGTACGAGCTCAGGAGCAGATGAACCAGATGTGAAGACACAGGTCAATCAGCTCACACAGAGTCATCAAGGACAGAGGGGACACTAGAGACAGAGATGATGTGTTTGTTAAGCTTCAAAACACTATTTTATTACAACCCAACTCATATTTCACTTAGAAAAACGTATTCATATTAATCTAATGACTAAGCACAGTGGCCCTCGGGTGCGCCGCGAGAGAGACTCCCGGTTCAAACGTACCACGTTTGTATAAATATCTCATGTTCCATTTTCTTTGTAAATTTTGTGTTGCTGCTTTTATTCAGGAGCACTGTACATCCCGAAAAGTACAGTACTTGTATAATGTCTGTTCAGTTATAACTTAAAACCACTGCGGAACCCAATGAATAAGAGTCACAGCTGTCACAGCTCTGGTGAGAACCCAAATGTAGCCCAGGCAGACGGAACATCACTTGGTAATGGCCTTTATAACAATGGATTTTAACAGTTTATACAAAGTCCCGAGTTCATTTAGCTGGCAGACAGGTCCAGTGGTAAGTGGTTTAGCCACAGAGACGAGCAGGCGTCTTACCAAGAGGGGACAGGCGAAAATCGTGGTCAGAAGGCTGAGGTAATATCCAGGGCAGAGACCAGGCAGGCAGGTCAGGGAAAGGCCAGGTCAGCAACAGGGAATAAGTCCGGGGAAAACCGCTGGAAAGTCATAACACGAGAACAATCTGGCACTGGTGCAGAGACAGGAGCAGGCTTAAATGCAGCCAGAGCTGTGTCAGTCAGGTGTGGAGAGTGGGTCTGATGAGGAGGCGTGGCCAACCGGTGGAGTGGCGTAGAGACAGGTGTAAGGAGTGGGTCTGATGAGGAGGCGTGGCCAACTGGCAGAGTGGAAAGACACCAGCAGACAGCAGGTGAGCAGCCCTCAAGGGGCGGCTCATGACGTCCCAAGAAGAATGGACCAAGCCGGGGGGAGGCAGGGGACCTTGAGGCGGGCTAATAATCAGTCCATATAGAGTCCAGTGTCCATCTCCACATCCATGGACCCAGGGGGAGTGTCGTCGTCTTCCTCAGAATCGAGGGGACCCACCCTATCCTCGGCATCGTCACTATCGTTTGGGGACTCCGATGGAGGGCGTGGTCTTGGAGGTGGCCTG
>NW_027315945.1:3271557-3279057 GCF_026437365.1 Eucyclogobius newberryi | reverse complement strand
TGTGGTGACTGCGGTCACTTTGGTACTGTGGTCACTGCTGTCACTGTGGTCACTGCCGTCACTGTGGTCACTGCCGTCACTGTGGTCACTGAGGTGACTGCGGTCACTGCGGTGACTGCTGTCACTGCGGTCACTGAGGTCACTGAGGTGACTGCGGTCACTTTGGTACTGCGGTCACTGTAGGCACTGCGGTCACTGAGGTGACTGCGGTCACTTTGGTACTGCGGTCACTGTAGTCACTGCGGTCACTGCGGACACTGCAGTCACTGTGGACACTGCGGTCACTGAGGTGACTGCGGTCACTTTGGTACCGCGGTCACTGTAGTCACTGCGGTCACTGCGGTCACTGAGGTGACTGCGGTCACTTTGGTACTGCGGTCACTGCGGTTACTGTAGTCACTGCGGTCACTGCGGACACTGCGGTCACTGAGGTGACTGCGGTCACTTTGGTACTGCGGTCACTGCGGTCACTGCTGTCACTTTGGTCGCTGTGGTCGCTGCGGTCACTGCTGTCACTGCGGTCACTGCTGTCACTGCGGTCACTGCGGTCACAGCTGTCACTGCTGTCACTGCGGTCACAGCGGTCACTGCTGTCACTTTGGTCGCTGTGGTCGCTGTGATCACTGCGGTCACTGTGGTCACTGCGGTCACAGCTGTCACTGCGGTCACTGCTGTCACTGCTGTCACTGCTGTCACTGCGGTCACTGCGGTCACAGCTGTCACAGCTGTCACTGCGGTCACTGCTGTCACTGCTGTCACTGCGGTCACAGCTGTCACTGCGGTCACAGCTGTCACTGCGGTCACTGCTGTCACTGCGGTCACAGCTGTCACTGCGGTCACTGCGGTCACAGCTGTCACAGCTGTCACTGCGGTCACTGCTGTCACTGCGGTCACTGCTGTCACTGCGGTCACAGCTGTGACAGCTGTCACAGCTGTCACAGCTGTCACTGCGGTCACTGCTGTCACTGCTGTCACTGCGGTCACTGCGGTCACAGCTGTCACTGCGGTCACTGCTGTCACTGCGGTCACTGCTGTCACAGCTGTCACTGCGGTCACTGCTGTCACTGCGGTCACAGCTGTCACTGCGGTCACTGCGGTCACAGCTGTCACTGCGGTCACTGCTGTCACTGCGGTCACTGAGGTGACTGCGGTCACTTTGGTACTGCGGTCACTGTGGTCACTGAGGTGACTGCTGTCACTGCGGTCACTGAGGTGACTGCGGTCACTTTGGTACTGCGGTCACTGTGGTCACTGCGGACACTATGGTCACTGAGGTGACTGCGGTCACTTTGGTACTGCGGTCACTGTGGTGACTGCGGTCACTTTGGTACTGTGGTCACTGCTGTCACTGTGGTCACTGCCGTCACTGTGGTCACTGAGGTGACTGCGGTCACTGCGGTGACTGCTGTCACTGCGGTCACTGAGGTCACTGAGGTGACTGCGGTCACTTTGGTACTGCGGTCACTGTAGTCACTGCGGTCACTGAGGTGACTGCGGTCACTTTGGTACTGCGGTCACTGTAGTCACTGCGGTCACTGCGGACACTGCAGTCACTGTGGACACTGCGGTCACTGAGGTGACTGCGGTCACTTTGGTACCGCGGTCACTGTAGTCACTGCGGTCACTGCGGTCACTGAGGTGACTGCGGTCACTTTGGTACTGCGGTCACTGGTCACTGCGGTTACTGTAGTCACTGCGGACACTGCGGTCACTGAGGTGACTGCGGTCACTTTGGTACTGCGGTCACTGGTCACTGCGGTTACTGTAGTCACTGCGGACACTGCGGTCACTTTGGTACTGCGGTCACTGCGGTCACTGCTGTCACTTTGGTCGCTGTGGTCGCTGCGGTCACTGCTGTCACTGCGGTCACTGCTGTCACTGCTGTCACTGCGGTCACTGCGGTCACTGCTGTCACTGCTGTCACTGCGGTCACTGCGGTCACAGCTGTCACTGCTGTCACTGCGGTCACAGCGGTCACTGCTGTCACTTTGGTCGCTGTGGTCGCTGTGATCACTGCGGTCACTGTGGTCACTGCGGTCACAGCTGTCACTGCGGTCACTGTGGTCGCTGTGATCACTGCGGTCACTGTGGTCGCTGTGATCACTGCGGTCACTGTGGTCGCTGTGATCACTGCAGTCACTGCTGTCACTGCTGTCACTGTGGTCGCTGTGATCACTGCGGTCACTGTGGTCACTGCCCAGATCTTGCAGAACAGAAGCTTCTTGTTCCATAGACACACGTTCCAGAAAGTTCTTCTGCCAGTTTAACTTTATTAAAACAATTTGGTTTCTTCACTTTCCAGTTGATTAAAATGAGCCGTTTAGCTGAAAGAAAGGCTAAGTCTAGTAAAAAAAAAAATTTTTTTGTGGTTGCTCCCTCTATTTGTTTTCCCAGAATGCACTGCTGGTTCTAAAGTAAAGTTGATTTTAAATAATTTACATAAATAATCTCTGATTTTTAACCATAATGTCTGTGTATGTGGCAGTGCCATTTATCCCTAACACCATTATTCATTGTTTTAACTTAATGTGGGGCGATATATGATCTGAAAAGAATCTTAATTTGTATGATTTTATACTTGACACATTTTAAAAGATTGTTTGAGCGGCTCAGGATTGTATCCCATTGTTCTGATGTGAAGTGTGTTTTTATCACATTAAAGGTGCAAGAGGAAGTGCAACGTAACATTTATAGATTTTAGATACTTTTCCACTGCCAGAGTCAAGGGGTTTGTTATCTGCTAACATGATGCTAACGTGATGCTAACATGATGCTAACATGATGCTAACACGATGCTAACACGATGCTAACATGATGCTAACACGATGCTAACACGATGCTTGAATAACTTTGCATGATGGACTTAATTTGGAAAGACTGAAACGTGTCAGACAGCCAAATGTCTTAAGTGCATTGAAGGAGCATTTCTCCGTCAGGATATGACTTATGTTGATGATGTTTCTTTCTTGTCATGATTTATTGCTAATAGTTTTCCCTCCAGCCTTAAATACTGACTTGTTGGAGTTGTTTGTGTATTTCATTGACAATTCTACACGAAAATGAAATTATGGGATTTTTTATGATTTTATTAATTTTGGTAACATTCTCAACCCTCTCTCCAGGGAAGAACTGGGACTTTACGGCGGCCCTCAGTGACTTCGAGCAGCTCCGGCAGGTCCACGCCGTGAACCTGTCCTACTCCTTTGTCCCCCCAGACAAAGACATGGCTCGAGTGGGACGGCCGCTTCTGCAGAGGCAGGAGGAGGTGGTGCAAGGTGAGTCAACCAGAGCAGGACTACAGAACCTGTCCACACCTGTCCACAGAGCAGGACTACAGAACCTGTCCACACCTGTCCACAGAGCAGGACTACAGAACCTGTCCACACCTGTCCACAGAGCAGGACTACAGAACCTGTCCACACCTGTCTACATAGCAGGACTACAGAACCTGTCCACACCTGTCCACAGAGCAGGACTACAGAACCTGTCCACACCTGTCTACATAGCAGGACTACAGAACCTGTCCACACCTGTCCACAGAGCAGGACTACAGAACCTGTCCACACCTGTCCACAGAGCAGGACTACAGAACCTGTCCACACCTGTCCACAGAGCAGGACTACAGAACCTGTCCACACCTGTCCACAGAGCAGGACTACAGAACCTGTCCACACCTGTCCACAGAGCAGGACTACAGAACCTGTCCACACCTGTCCACAGAGCAGGACTACAGAACCTGTCCACACCTGTCTACACCTGTCCACAGAGCAGGACTACAGAACCTGTCCACACCTGTCCACAGAGCAGGACTACAGAACCTGTCCACACCTGTCCACAGAGCAGTACTAACAGAACATGTCCACAGAGCAGGACTAACTGAACATGTCCACAGAGCAGGACTAACTGAACATGTCCACAGAGCAGGACTAACTGAACCTGTCCACAGAGCAGGACTAACTTAACCTGTCCACAGAGCAGGACAAACAGAACCTGTCCACAGAGCAGGACTAACTGAACCTGTCCACAGAGCAGGACAAACAGAACCTGTCCACAGAGCAGGACAAACAGAACCTGTCCACAGAGCAGGACTAACTTAACCTGTCCACAGAGCAGGACTACAGAACCTGTCCACACCTGTCCACAGACCAGGACTACAGAACCTGTCCACAGAGCAGGACTACAGAACCTGTCCACACCTGTCCACAGAGCAGGACTACAGAACCTGTCCACACCTGTCCACAGAGCAGGACTACAGAACCTGTCCACACCTGTCCACAGAGCAGGACCACAGAACCTGTCCACACCTGTCCACAGAGCAGGACTACAGAACCTGTCCACACCTGTCCACAGAGCAGGACAAACAGAACATGTCCACAGAGCAGGACTAACAGAACCTGTCCACAGAGCAGGACAAACAGAACCTGTCCACAGAGCAGGACAAACAGAACCTGTCCACAGAGCAGGACTAACTTAACCTGTCCACAGAGCAGGACTACAGAACCTGTCCACACCTGTCCACAGACCAGGACTACAGAACCTGTCCACACCTGTCCACAGAGCAGGACTACAGAACCTGTCCACACCTGTCCACAGAGCAGGACTACAGAACCTGTCCACACCTGTCCACAGAGCAGGACTACAGAACCTGTCCACACCTGTCCACAGAGCAGGACTACAGAACCTGTCCACACCTGTCCACAGAGCAGGACAAACAGAACCTGTCCACAGAGCAGGACAAACAGAACCTGTCCACAGAGCAGGACTAACTTAACCTGTCCACAGAGCAGGACTACAGAACCTGTCCACACCTGTCCACAGACCAGGACTACAGAACCTGTCCACAGAGCAGGACTACAGAACCTGTCCACAGAGCAGGACTACAGAACCTGTCCACACCTGTCCACAGAGCAGGACTACAGAACCTGTCCACACCTGTCCACAGAGCAGGACTACAGAACCTGTCCACACCTGTCCACAGAGCAGGACTACAGAACCTGTCCACACCTGTCCACAGAGCAGGACCACAGAACCTGTCCACACCTGTCCACAGAGCAGGACTACAGAACCTGTCCACACCTGTCCACAGAGCAGGACAAACAGAACATGTCCACAGAGCAGGACAAACAGAACATGTCCACAGAGCAGGACTAACAGAACCTGTCCACAGAGCAGGACAAACAGAACCTGTCCACAGAGCAGGACTACAGAACCTGTCCACACCTGTCCACAGAGCAGGACTACAGAACCTGTCCACACCTGTCCACAGAGCAGGACTACAGAACCTGTCCACACCTGTCCACAGAGCAGTACTAACAGAACATGTCCACAGAGCAGGACAAACAGAACATGTCCACAGAGCAGGACAAACAGAACATGTCCACAGAGCAGGACAAACAGAACATGTCCACAGAGCAGGACTAACAGAACCTGTCCACAGAGCAGGACAAACAGAACCTGTCCACAGAGCAGGACAAACAGAACCTGTCCACAGAGCAGGACTAACTTAACCTGTCCACAGAGCAGGACAAACAGAACCTGTCCACAGAGCAGGACAAAGAGAACCTGTCCACAGAGCAGGACAAAGAGAACCTGTCCACAGAGCAGGACAAACAGAACATGTCCACAGAGCAGGACAAACAGAACATGTCCACAGAGCAGGACAAACAGAACCTGTCCACAGAGCAGGACTAACTTAACCTGTCCACAGAGCAGGACTAACAGAACCTGTCCACAGAGCAGGACAAACAGAACCTGTCCACAGAGCAGGACAAACAGAACCTGTCCACAGAGCAGGACAAACAGAACAGTGTATTGCAGGAGTGCTTCGATGCCTCAACACCTTTAATAAGACTTGGATCAATAATATTAGGTTGGTAAAAGTCTGCCCCAAATAAATTGTCTGTTTGCTGTAACCCGAGTCAACATTTTTCAAGTGGGTCGGACAGTAGGCAAAGTCTTATATTTTTTTTTTTACTTCGAAGGCAAAAAAAAAAGATCCAAATTTTGCCATTTTTTGACTCGGAGTGACCACCAGGGGTCAGGCTCCAACGGTCCAGGGGTCAGGCTTCAACAGTCCAGGGGTCAGGCTTCAACAGTCCAGGGGTCAGACTTCAACAGTCCAGGGGTCAGGCTTCAACAGTCCAGGGGTCAGACTTCAACAGTCCAGGGGTCAGGCTTCAACAGTCCAGGGCTCAGAGGCTTCAACAGTCCAGGGGTCAGGCTTCAACAGTCCAGCGGTCAGGCTTCAACAGTCCAGGGGTCAGGCTTCAACAGTCCAGGGGTCAGGCTTCAACAGTCCAGGGCTCAGAGGCTTCAACAGTCCAGGGGTCAGGCTTCAACAGTCCAGCGGTCAGAGGCTTCAACAGTCCAGGGCTCAGAGGCTTCAATAGTCCAGGGGTCAGGCTTCAACAGTCCAGGGGTCAGGCTTCAACCTTTTTTATGCCGCTATACTTTATTTTGGTAGTGAAGGCGAGCGGGGGGAACATTGGGGGGACACGGGTGCCGCCATGTTTGTTGTGATGGCGCTGCTGGGCGTGTTTCAATCCCAGAATGCATTTACATAAGTCAAATTTCACACCCTGACAGAGCGTGACATTACTATGGACATGTCAGTGGCGCCGACAGAGGCAAACCAACTTGTAAAAGGCAATATGACAATTTTTTTGCGCGTTCTGTGTTGTTACAGACGCATGTGGAGGACTGAATATGAAATCGCACATGTGTTGCATAGTGCGTTTTCGGTCTTTTGGGATGAAAGATAGGTTTCATCAACGTGATGAAAATATTCTACACGGTGGTTCAGGACCGACCGGTCGGCGAGTCGCGAAATAATTGAAAAATAAAAGATTTTGACGTTTTTTCAACAAAATGCTGATATTTTTTCAGTCGGCTAGTTTCATACTGGGTCGGTCGGGTTACGGCAACAGACATATTATTTTGCTCAGCCTTACATAAATATGTTTGAATTTTATTGTACAACAGGGTTGTTGTTTGGGCCAACTTAGCAGGAAGGACCAAAAATTGGGCCACAGTTTGGACACCCCTGGTGTATAAGAACACTTATCTTATCTTATCTTATTCAACACCTCGAAACCAGTTTTTGTTGAGTATGAACTGTTTGTTTGTGGGATTGATATGCAGTATGCGTGTTTTCAGCCACAGAGAAGCGCCTGTCCCGGGGCATCTCTCATGCGAGTTCCACCATCGTGTCTCTGGCTCGCTCTCACGTCTCCACAGGAGGAGCCAGCAGTGAATTCCTCCTGGAAACACCTCTGTGCACTTTCCAGCTACCCAACCTCACTGTGTACCACGACGACTTCCGCAACTTCATCGAGAGGGATCTGATTGAGCAGTCCATGATGGTGGCTTTGGAGCACGCTGGTACGGCTCGTCGTAAAGCACTGAGCGGTCGCTCGGCTCATACAGGGCAGTGCTTACATTCTGTGGTGTTTGGCTTTTCTTTTAAAGGGAGGTTAAACTGGTGGACCAAAGTCGTTTCAA